>NC_071985.2:169229500-169530500 GCF_028885655.2 Pongo abelii
TACCAAAACTGCATTGTCCAATCGCACATAAAAATTAGAAGAACTTTGTAAAACCCAAGCAAGCAGAAGAGGAATCTATACAGAGAGCAAAGAACATTTCCTTTTCTCCTCTGGTGTTGAATTCACTTAGAATTTGGTCGTGGAAATACTGCTTAGGTTTTCTGGTGCCAATGTAACCTATATGCCTGAGTGCTGTTTTGAATTCACAAGTACATCTTTGACAGGGCTGCAGCACTGTTGAAAAGAGTCTTGGGCTTAAGGCTCGGAGCAATTCAGACTGATGCCAGGCAGCATAAACAAGACACTGAAACTTTCTGAGCCTCAGATCTCTCATCTATGAAATGGGCATATTAATATCGCTTCGAAGAATTGCTACAAAGTATGCAAATTTAGGAGATACAAAGGGGAAAATGTTAAAGGCACAAAAGGAAAGAAAAGGCAAAAGATTCCACTGTGTATATGGCAAGGATGCAACTATCAACGTGCTGGGTTTGTGGTCGGGAGACTCTGGCAGGCATCTGGGCACAGTATACTCATGCCTGCGTATGCGGCTACAGTCAGTCAAATTACTGAAAATCTTCTGAATGTGGATTTTGTGGAGAAACTCAATGAGTTAGGAAAGAGACTGATGAGGAAGGCAAAGTAAACAGAGTATTCTTAGGGCCTCTGGCACCACCTGGTCCACACCCCAGATCTGAACAACTGTGTCTTGGCTGCACAGAACCTGGCCTGAGAAATTGTAGGCTTGAAGAAGCAGGTCCTGTGTGATGGAGAGCTTTGCCCGTCCTGGTGCTTCTTGGTGGGTGGCAGGAGTACTTTATGTACTGTTTCCATGGAGAAGCACAAACTTTTCAGGAGATTTATTAACTTCATTTCCCCATCAGACAACAGGGAGATATTTTTGTCCTCTATTGGGGTGGGCAAATCATAAAGTTGCAGAAATTAGGCCAGAAGGACCAAGAAAAGCAGAAGCCAAAGAGCAAGGTCTCTCTGGGAAGCCTTCCCTGACCTCCTAGGCAGGGGAAAACTTCCCTCTGCAGTGAGTACAGCGCCACACAACTTACCTCTCAGGAACCTCCTGTGTTCTCGTTCTCTCTCTCTTCCCTCCTTTCTCTCCCTCTCTCGCTCCATTCCCTGTTCTTCCTCTTGTTCAACTTCTCTTTCACCCCCTTCTTTCCTGTCTCCTTTCCACTTTCCCTCTCTTCTTTCCTTTTTATTTTTTCTCTCTCTCTTTCCTTCCTTCCTTCTTTCTTTCCCTCCTCCTTTGTCCTTTCATTGTCTTTCTCTTCTTTTTCTTTCCCTTTTTTCAATATGTGTTTCTTGAACACCTACCATCCTGGAACCCGGTACCATGCTTTGCAGATCTTTATTATAGCAAACGGTTTCTTCTTCTTTTGTTCTTTCCTTTTTTTTTTTAAACTCTTTTGTCCAAAAAAAAAAAGTAAGCTTCTATTATGGTGCCCGACATCCAACAGAAAAACTATTTTTTTACTTCCAATTCAGAAAACATCTATTTACCTGCTGTACTATACTGGGAACTAGGGATAACAGAATTGAATATTATATAGGCTTTGCCCCCAAGGAGCTCACAGGTCATGAAAGACCCACATGTGAACAGAAAACAAACGGCATTTTGTCCATAAGGCAGAGATGGCCAGCTGTTCAAAGATTTGTACACTCCTTTCAATATGCAAAATTATTGCTGGGATGAGACCAGCAAGGATCTACATTTCTTGCCCCAACCCCTCCAGCTGTCTAAATGTAACAGACAACAGAATGAGCTCCGGCCAAAAAGGCCCTTTTGGAACCCTCCACGCCTTCCCTCTCCTCTGTCTCCTGGCTGGAGATTGACAGTAAGTTAACTAAAGAAGACACAGGTTGAAGATGGCAGAACCTTTGCCAGGCTGGGTCCCTGAATGACTGTATGGAGCAGGGTCACTCAATCTACTTCAAGTTGGGCTTTACATGAGCAAGAAATGTACTTTTATTTTATTAAGCTGAGTTTGAGTTACCAAGGATTATCAGTTATGACAGCTAGTATTATCTTAACTAATAAAATGTGACAGTTCATTTGATAAATATTTATTAAGCACTTCTGTGTAGCAGATATTGTCTGGGAATATATCAGTGAACAAAAGAGACAAATATCTCTGCCCTTCTGCTGCTGACGTCCTGTTGGGTACCTAGCTCCACAGTAGGTGTTCAAAAAATATTAATGGAAGACATAGCTTAAAGACTCATTGAGCTTACATTTTAGGAAAAAGAAAGAAGGAACCGAGAAACAAGGAAACTTTACGTGGAAAACAGTAAACACTTTCAGAACACAGCCTCGATTTCACTGAGTGGAAAAGCCTCTCTTCCCTTTTTCCTGTTTATTGAATATGAACACTGCCATCTGTGCCCACTCTCAGATAGGGAGATGTCTCATGGCAAGGGTTGTCTTATTTGTCTGGGTATCCCCAGGACCTGGTACAATGTCAAGCATTTCATAGGTGCTCAATAAATGTTGGCTAAAACAGTCTTATGCTTTAAAATTTATGTATGTTATGCATATCCTTTTATTTTGTCGAAGGTTACATTTTTAAAAAATAGTACAAAATTAAAAATACGAAAGCCATAAACTTTCTAGAGAGAAAATTTCTATCCAGGGGAAGGGTTGACCAGCATCACAGATGAATATGTGAAAGGGCCAAAGGGCAGTACCAATAGTGAATAAGAGAAATGCAAAATCCTGAGAGCTGGAATAGCCAGGAAAATTTTACAGAAAATACTGTTAATAACAACAGCTTGACTTTTTATGACCTTGTAGAGTTTACAAAGCATTCCCATACCTATTACTTCATTTGACACATTTAATAGCTCTCTGGGGTAGTTATTATTAACCTCAAAGAGATTAAGGGATTTACCCAAGCTCAACAGCTAATAATTAATAGAGAGTCGGAACTCGAACTCTGGTCTTTTTATTCTGCATCTGAAATAAGGCTCCAAGGTGAGATGTGGGTGCGCAAGGCATACATAAGGGGCTTTCCAGAAAGCAGCCCCCCCAGTGCCCCCCAAATCAAGGGTTAAATGTGTTCACATATGAGTCTACATTTTCAGTGACCTGCTCCCCTCTGGTTATAAGCAATTTCAGGCTGTCTTCTAAGGAAATTGTAGACTAGTCAGTTTTTCCCCAGTGTCCTGCCAGTCATTTCTGGTGCTTCGCCAACATCACCATCTTACTGTGATTACATTATTGGGAAACAGAATCCACCTCCTTGATTAGATGAGAAAGGAACTGTTAAGTCCAACAAGTCGGTTTGTAATGAAGGAGAAGGTGGAGGAAGCATTCTTTAATGTCTACCAAGTGTTATAGAAATCTTTCAGAGTAAAGGAGGGACCCAGCACATACTTTGGAGAAGGCTTCAGATGGCATGGAGTTCAAGTTATTAAACACAGATTCTAGAACACTGGAGGGGTCATTTGTCACATTTTCAGAAATGCCACCAGAATCCGAGCAAAGTCCTGACAATCCAGGCACCAAAGACATCGTTTAAAAATTCCACCTGCTATCAAAGGAGCTATCAAAACAACTTCAGAAAGGATACATTTATATTATTTTTTAACAAAAATATCCTTATTTTTTAACAATCTGATAGAAGTCATTGAATAAATATGATATGATATGAAATCTAATATGTAATAATGGGAGTGGCTGTTTTGGTTAAGGAGGAAGCACATTGTGAATGAAAGACTCAAACAGGGGTTAGCCACTCATCTAGGGCACTGTAGGTGGAAGTGTTCATCTTAGAGGAGGTTGGATATCAGGACCTCCAAGTCCATCTAGCGACCTGTGAGCCCTTTTACAGAACAGAGGGTATCCAGAACTTAGAGGGGTCATAGTTCTAATCTCACAGATGCCAACTCCAAGACACCACTGGGTATTATTTCCTGAGCACAAAACACTCAGTATCAAATCAAATAAAAATGGCAAGACGAAATAGAAAGAAAATCATAGGGCACCTAGAATCAAGACGAAAAGAAAAAATTGTAAAATTTTTCAACAATTATCGAAGAACATGTCTATTTAACAGCTGGTAAATGTTCACGGTTAATGATCTCAACTCTGAGACTTGGTTCCTTCATGGGAAAATGAGAGGGAGAAGAGATTGACAGAGCACCTCAAAATTCACTATCAGCCCAGTCTGTGAATCAATGACTTCAAGAAAGGCTAATGATATGCCAGGTACCTAATCAAGATGTGTGAATATCAATTCTTGGCCTTCATCTTTTCTGTCTGGGAGACTAAACATGCCAAAACCTCACCCTGACTTCACACTACCTCCACTTCAAATTCCATCTTGGTCAACAGAGGTCATCCTCTTTCTCAGGTCTAACCATCTTCTTCATGAAACCAAGATAGATGGTTCATTTTCTTAAGTGAGTGTTAGCCTTTACCCACAGTTTCAAGTCCAGCAATGTAGCCAAACTAAAGACAATACTATATCCCACTGTCTGACAGAGACAATGAAGAAAAATGCAGATAGCTAGTATTTCTAAATCTGAGTAATAGTCCTGTGTTCAAAGAAGAACAAGAATATATTACAAGAATACAACATTCTGTTAAATTGTGCAGTGACCTTTATTGGCCAACTATCATGCCATTAAGTGCCATCTCTGTCTTGAGAGATTACAAGATCATATCTAAAAAACTTGATAAACTTTCCTAAGCCCTGATCAAATCACATACTTACATAAAACACAAGCATGCCATAACTTTGTCCATGTCATGTGTCATCCAAATACGTTTTATAAAGAGCATTCTAAGATCTAAAAGCTCCTCTAATCCACGTCCAGGAGTTTTTCTAGACTGAGAGAAAACATGCACTGTAGGATTTCCCACACCTCTGTCAAAGATTTGAAGGTCTTTAGTCTACTTGGCAAAATAAAGTACACTTAAGATGCATCACTCTTGCCAAAGAAAGGGTTTCGACCTTTTGGACAAGCAGATTCCAACCTAATGGCCAACTCAAATGAAAACCAGTGTTTATTCTAACAATTTGTAGAATATTTGTAACTACCAGTTCTGTCTTTCTCACTTTGCCAACTCACTACCCAGTGCCCAGAAAGAGGGATTATGCATAGGGCAGTGGTTTTGGTGTATAACCAATAAAGAATCAAATCCTTTTTGCTCTTCCTTATATTTCTCTTCCTTATATTTCTTCCTTCCTTATATTTCTCTTACACACCTATCCCAAAAACCTCCCCTGTGCTACAGGAGCCCCATCCTGAACATGATCAGTACAAACATCAGCTTCACAAAAATCAAGTGCACAAATGTAAGGTGTATGTGGTGTGTGAAGATGATAGGAGGCTATATGTATATGTATGTAGGAATGCATTAATGAATGGGAGGGGTTTTTGCAGTGATCAACGCAATGGCATTTGATATCACCATCAAATTGCTTTCTCTTATAAACTTTTAGAATATAGTAGTCTCCCCCTTTATCTGTAGTTTTGGTTTCCATGGTTTCAGTTATCTAAGATAACATGGTCTGAAAATATGGAATGGAAAATTCCAGAAATAAACAATTCATGAGTTTTAAATTATACACCATTCTCAGTAGCATAATGAAATCTTGGGCCATCCTGCTGCATCCTGCCCAGAATGTGAGTCACCCCTTTGTCCAGCGTATTCCCACTTTCTATGCTACCTGCCCATGAGTCACTTAGTAGCTGTCTTGGTGATCAGATCGACTGCCACAATATCACGTACTTATGTTCAAGTAACCTTAATTTTACTTACTAATAGTCCAAAAGCACAAGAGTAGTGATGCTGGCATTTGGATTTGCCAATAAACCATAAAGTGATAAGGTAAAAGATTGAAGTGAAAAGGTGAAAAAAATCTTGACTTAATAAGAAAAGAAAAAAATCGTATGCTGAGGTCGCTAAGATCTACAGTAAAAATGAATCTTCTATGCATGAAATTGTAAAAAAGGAAAAAGAAATTCATGTTTAGTATATATAGAATTTGGTACTATCTACAGTTTAGGCATCTACCAAGAATCCTGGAACATATTCCCAGGACACAGATAAGGGAGGACCACTGTACATCTCTTGACCCACTTTGTATAGCACCATCCAGAGATTACCGATACTTTTGATACCATTAATTGATGAAAAGACGGCTGCTTCCTTTGTTTCTTAGAAACACGGAAGCCTGTAAATGTAGCAAAGGCAACCAGAAAAAAAATAAGAGTCCATATGTCCATGCCCAGTCAGTAAACAACAAAATTAAGAAACCAACAAAAACCTTTTAACCTGGACATCATGAAGGATACACTTGAAATGGTATCATCAAAAATCAGCCTCTTTTCTATTCATATGGCATATTAGCAAGCACAGCAAACAAGTAAATAACCATCTTCAAGGCCAAATTTAATGAATTCTTTCTTTACCCCCCTCTTTTATCCCAGTCTCTATCTCTGCCCTTCCAGGAGCTGGGTTTTCTCATGGCTGCTGCTCCTCTCCCACACGGTGTAAGCAGAGAGCTGGAGAAACAGGGCCCTAAGCTGGGGACTGCCAGCAGCAAGCCTCTGACATCACTGGGTAGCAGGAAGTACCACAGGAGTCTGAGGTTTCACGCCTCACTGCCCTCTCAATACAAAAATCCTCCCAGTGACACTGTGCCCAGAAGATGTTTACTGCCTAAGCACACAGTCAATCTCCCCTCGAAGAAACATGCTTCCCACTGTAGACTGTGTCCACCACTCTAGAGACAGGGAAACCGCACCCTCTGCGGCTGACACCATAGAAACGAACTCATCTTTAAATCTGCCGAGCTGCTTTTTGCTTTCTTCTGCCAGCTGGTCCTTGGCAAAGCTACTTGATAAATCCAAACACATCAGTTTCACTGGCTGCTGAAGGGCCTGTGCTTTTGGGAAACAGGCTTGCCATAAAGCTAATCTTTGTGACGGCAGCTTCTGGTCTCTCCTGTCACCCCTATTGCCCTTCCCTGTTCTGTCTCTAGAAATCACAGACTGCATCGCTAGAAGGGCCTCAAGTCCTACTCTCTCCACCCTGCAGATGAGAAAGCCTAAGTTTAGAGAAGGTTGGCAACTTGTCCAAGTTTACAGGGTGGCATTAGTGGTGGCAGAGCTTAGCCAAACCCAAGACTGCTATCCAGTATGGACTTCCATAAGCATGGGTTTTACTGTAAGAAAAAAAATACTGGGTTTCAGTCCTAGAGTGGCTAATCACTGGTTGGTGACCTAGGGCAAGTAACATTTATCTATCTGCCTTCTCAGGCTTTCACATCTGTAAAATAGACAATAAATATACAATAAACATAGCTACAGCTCACTACGTGGATGTGAAACTGTGATACTTTCAAGTGTTTACAGGAATATGATTTGTGCTTTTTTGTACAAATCATACTTTATAAACTACACTCAAGTCTCCTTAATGTGCTTAAAGACCCATGAAACCTCTGGGTCAGACAGATTCTTAACTCATCTTTTCAGATCCAATTTGTTATTATCTCCTTCAGAACCTCCCCTACCTTCCCAGATGCAGCGAGGTGCCCAGCTCCCTCGTACACATCTATCTTTGCACCTTAGTATAACCGTTCCTTGTACCTTTTCCCCTATTCAATTGTGAGATTCAAGGAAATGAACCGTGTCTTAATCATAGTCCATTAATCTTTGCATTTCCAGCACCTAGCACTATTCATGGTCCATTAGAAGTGAATTAATGAATGCTTATTGAATTAAAGTAGAAGTGAATAAAATAACTAAGTAATAGGGACAAACTAAAGGTGAATATACTTTCCTCCTTTGACTTGCTGTATTAGAGTTCTCCAGTGAAACAGAACCAAGAAGATATATATATGTAGAAATTCATTATGGGGGTTGGGTCATACAATCAGGCAGGCTGAGCAATCCGACAATATGCCATCTCTAAAAGCCAAGTGAGAGAACCAGGAAAGTCAGTGGTATAATGCAGTCTGAGTCCAAAGGTCTGAGAACCAGGATTAGGGGAGCACAGGTGTAAGTCCCAGAATCTAAAGGCCCAAGAACTAGGATCTTTGATGTCCATGGACAGAAGAAGATAAGTGTCCCAGCTCAAGGTGGCATCAAATTCACCCATCTTCCATCTTTCTGTTCTACTGGGCCCTCTGCAGATTGGATGATGCCTACCCGAGGCATGAATATCTGAGGGCAGATATTCTGTACTCAGTCTACTGATTCAAATGCTAATTTCTTCTGGAAATCTTCACAGGCACACCCAGAAATAATGCTTTACCAGTTATCTGTGCCTCCCTTAGCCAAGTTGACTCCTAAAATTAACATCACACTTACCAATCCTGAAATGACATTCCTAGGCAACCACTCACACCTGCAAGTCTTCCCATGAGGTGCATTTCCAGGCAACACACCTCCATCAGCTCTAAGTGCCTCAGACGAAGGAGTCCTCACCACCACCCTGTAGTCAGGAGGCATGAAATAATATTTCTGAAATATCTTCACATCCCTCTTTGACAGTCTCTAGGGTATTTCCAATTTACCACAACAAAAAGAGAAATACTTTTATTTTGCTGTTTCTTGTAACAATAGGGCCCTAATGATGCAAAGAGATGGAAACAATAATATAACCAATCAGGCATAGGAGAATTTCTTAGCAAACTGGAACTTATGACTGCTGCAAATCTCAAGAACAGTGAGGGAATCAGCATTTTGTGTATTTGATTAGCAAAAGTAGTTTGACATGCAATGTTCCCATACCTGACTCACGGTGAGCCCATGTGACATGTCCCAGATATGTCCCCAAGGGTCATGATGAACACCAGGCAGAAAAATATAGTTTTAAAACACTATTAGTCATGGCAATGAGAATAAGTTTTGAGCTCCTTGTCATACACTATATTTTGGGGGATAAACGATACACCATTTGGATTTGGAACAGTCCTAGAAAAACATTCTAGTTGCTGAGACTCTGGAAGGTAGAGAAACAAACATCAATTATGGCCCAATTTCTTGTTCCAAAATGGACCAGGCTGTGTCTCACTTTTATGCCTTTGTGAATGATTTCTTCTACCTGAAATTCCTCCACCACCACCCCAAACTTTCATTTTCCTTCCTTGCTTCTTCTTTTAGCAAACTCCCCCTCATCCTTCTAGATCCATCATCACCCACGATAAATCTTTCAGTACTCCCTAACAAGAGTAAATTACTCTTTCCTGCATGACTCCTGACAAATCAAAGATTACCTTGAGTTGTAACCATCTTTCTCTTTGTTGAATTTCCCATTGGACTATGAGCTCCCTGAGGGCAGGAAATTAGTCTTTTTCATCTTTTTCCCCCTAATATCTAGTATGGAATTTTATACCTATTATGTCTAGCAGAGGACAAGTATGAAATAAGTGTTAAATGAATAAATGAGTAGAATGAATAACAAATTCCCTTAACCTAGGCAGGACAGGAAAGGAGTTGGTAAACAGGACTAGAAAGGTGACATTTCCCTGTTTCTATAAAATAGTCCAAGATCTCCAAAGAAAAGGAGCTTGAGAAGTATGTGTAACTTTGATTATTTGCTTGGTATGGACATTAAAAAGCAGATAGATGTTTACATTTTTAATAGGCCAGCTAGAGACCATATAATCTTCCCGAATTCTTTCCCTAAAATGAAATTCCCTTAAGTAGGTCATGACAAGAAGATGTATCTCAGTGGTCAGGTCCTCTTGCAGGGGAGGCAACTATAAAAATGCCCTTTTCTGGATGTGGTAACCCAGGGTGGTTTGGGATGGTCTGGGAAAACACCATCTATACACCAACCACCTAGAATCTTAAACATAACTAGACTTTCACATGGTTTATTAGTGTCCTCCTTGGATCTCAAAATATTTTTAAACAAGATTGAATTCCACATTTATGCTAGAAGGGAAAAACAAAATCTTCCCTTCAGGGTAGTTTCATTCACCCACAATTGCAATACTACTGGTATACTCCACTACCTGAATGCTTATTTAAAAGCCAATGATAAATTACCAAGTGATACAGGAAGATATAAGCAGAAGTCCCTTAAATATGAACTTCCATCATGCATCTGAAATGAATTGAATTTGCAAATCTTTGGTTTATGCCCTGCTCTTCAGGGACATACTAACTATGTAAAGATAGGTATCTGTGAGCAAACAGCCGTCCGGGGGCACCCTCAGAAACATGCTAGAATATCCAAAGCCAGGGCTGCATGCACTTCATTCTTCCAGGACTCTCTGCATTGGGCATTCATTCTGGAAAGCATACAGGCAGTGCAGTTCACCAGATCAGTGTTCAAATCCCAGCCTGCTCACTTCCTGGGTAGATGACTTTGGGAACTTATGGAACCTCTCTGAGCATGCATTTCTCAGCAGTAAAATGGGGCTAATAATGCCTATGGTAACCAGCCTTCAAGATAGCCCCAGTGTTTCCACCTCCTGGCTTTCACATCCTTGTGTAGTTCCCTCCTATATTTACTACAGTCAAACTCTATGACTAATAGTATATGGTAGAAGTGATGGCATGTCACTTCTGTAAATTAGGTTATAAAAGACTGTGACTTCCATCTTGGGCTCTCTCTCTCCTCCTCTGTCATATCACTCACTGGGAATGCCATGTCTTAAACAGACTCATGGATTCCTTGCTCATATGTCAAGGAATTTTCCTACCAAAAGTCACTGAGTGAGCCCGGAAGCAGAACTTCCAGCCCCGGTCAGGCCTTCAGAGACTGCAGATGCAGCTGACAGCATGACGGCAATCTCATGAACCACTCAGCCAAGCTGCACATGGATTCTTGATCCTTAGAAACTATATGAGATAATGAACTTTTATTGGTTTAACCTGCTAAATTTTGGGGTTATTGGTTATACAGCAATAGATAACTAACACAATGTCTCTTATGTTGAAATAATATATGTCAAATGCTGAGCATATGCTTGGCACATATTAGGAACTCAAATGATAGCTATAAAAATTTAAATTATATCACTGATAATTATATCAATTAATATTTCATTTTATTGTTATTTATATTTATAAATAATATTTATAGATCCATCATAATGCTTTTCTGTGGGAAAGAAACAAACAGAAGGAGCATCAGTCTTTTTTTGGTTTTTTTTGGAGACATGGTCTTGCCCTGTCACCCACGCTGGAGTGCAGTGGTACAATTATAGTGCACTGCAGTCTTGATCTCCTGGGCTTAAGTGATCCTCCTGTCTCAGCCTCCCAAGTAGCTGGGACCACAGGCACATGCCACCATGCCCAGCTAATTTTTAAAGTTTTTTTTTTTGTAGAGATGGGATCTCCCTATGTTGCGCAGGCTGGTCTCAAACTCCTGGGCTCAAGCAATCCTCCCACCTCATCTTCCCAAGGTGCTAGGATTACAGGTATGAACCACCGTGCCCAACTGGGCATCAATCTTAATGACACTTTTTTTTCATGTTTCCTGTTGGTAGCACAAGGCTTAAACTTAGTACCCACAGCTCTAATTTGCAGATACCCACTGATATCAAGCATTCTGAAAACTAGATTTTTTTCTATGTAAATATTTAAAAGGTAATAAAATAGAAAAAAAGGAAGACTGTCCTCTCTGACCAATAGATACTGCTTTTAAAATAATAATGACCTCTGCTTAGCTGCTACTTCAGTTCACAAGAGTCCATCTCTCATAGGCCTGCTCTAGGTTAAAGCCCTGGACACAAAGGCTCCTGATTTGAATTATGACTGACTGCTCCGTGGCCCTAAGCAAGGTACTTCCCTTCTGAAAGCTTTGGTTTCGCCATGTGTTAAAATAGGAAAAATGGTACACATCTCAAGGTGTCATTTTGAAGATTAAATAAGATAATGAAGTAAAATGTTCAGAAGAGTGAAGTGGTCAATAATGGTATGCAGCTATTATTATCATTTTCTGCTATGTGGTAGGAATTATTATTATAATTGTTTTAGAGATCAGGTCACCTAGGCCCATCATCGTCAAAGATTTGCTCAAGGTATAGGAGAAGGCTGCTTCTAGCTCCAGCCTTCTGATTTTTTTAAAAACAGTCCCAAATGAACTGTAACCCTTTTTGGATTTACACAGGTTGCAGTGAATACACGCTTTTTAAAATTACCCTGTGTATAAACTATGGTGATAGAAGCCAGAAAGTGATTGCCTCTGGGTAGAGGTGTGGGAGTAGGGATGGGAGGCAGGCGAGTACAATTGACTAGAAAGGAGCACAAGGGAACTTTCTGAAATGACACAAATGTTCTACAGCTTGTTTTAGGTAGTTTCATGAGTGGACATGACTGTTAAGACTGATGGAACCAAACACATAATTCATCTATATTAATTATACCTCAACAACAAGAATAAAGTAAACAAAAACCCAAAAAATTACCTCATGTATTCAAAATAAGCATTGGCCCCATCACAATTTCAAGCCCACCCTCCTCTTCTTTCTTCAGACATTGTTATGGGAAGAAAGGACAGCAACTCTGGGTGAACAGGCATGGCCTATACATCCCCAAACCGCCCCCATCCCAAAACGCAAAACAAAACAGGAAATAGTAGGGCAAAGGAAGGTGAGCTCCTAAAGGGGCCCTCAGACAACAGCCCCTCTCTCCCTGAAAGGTGGTCTGTGCCCACTTTCCACAGACATGCTGCAAGCCACCCACATGGGCCATGGTCTGACCTGCCCAGGTGGAGACACAAGGTCTCCTGGGCTGTCAATCCTGCACCTTGAACAAATAGGAAATTCATTTGGGAGGAGGACAGAGTGTGGAAGAGTGAGGATCCTTCCAGCCCACTTTATACACAAGCAGAAAAACATCGTATATCCAGGTAACTGCAATAATTCAAAAGTTGCTCAAACTTCAACTCCCATTCCTATCCCACCTGCCTGGAAGAAAAGTCCACAGCCCGGCTCAGGGTGAGCTGAGGGTTCTGATTTAGGCTGGATTTGTGCCAGTGTGGAGGTGGGTGGTCGAGTATGGAGGGTTTTCTCTCCTAATAGTTTAAATAAAAGCCGCTATGGAAGACGAGAGAAATATGAGCTCTAGTAGAAAAACTTTTCTTCTCTAAATCTAAGGGAAAATGATGTAGCAGCCAACCTTCAACATTCTGAAGGAGAAAATGCAGAGACCTTTGCAACCTCAGTTAGTAAGTGCCAGGAACTGAGTGTGGAGATTGGGTGATCAGCTAGGTTGACTCACCAGCCATGTGACTCCTTCTGGCCAAATCCTTGCCTCAGCAGAATTATAAATTATCGGGTGCCACAGGCCTTCCCAGATCCCCGGCAAGTAGCAAAACCCATGTGTGTAAAATCCATAATACCAGGGCCCAAGAACAAGAATGTTTGTGCTAAGAAGGGACCTTAAGAACCATGCACTGCAACCACCTCATTTTCCAAAAAAGAATGCAGCCCATATGAAATGGTCTAACACAGGGGTCCCCAACTTCCAGGGCCACGACTGGTACTAGTCCATGGCCTGTTAGGAACAGGGTTGCACAGCAGGAGGTGAGCGGTGGGAGAGTGACCAAAGCTTCATCCATATTTACAGCCATTCCTCATCGCTCGCATCACCAACTGAGCTCCACCTCCTGTCAGATCAGCCAGCGATGGCATTAGATTCTCATAGGAGTGTGAACTCTACCGTGAACTGTGCATGCGAGGGATCTAGGTTGCATGCTCCTTATGAGAATCTAATGTCTGATGATCTGACACTGTCTCCCATCACCCCAGATGGGATCATCTAGTTGTGGGAAAACAAGCTCAGGGCTCCCACTGATTCTACATTATGGTGAGTTGTATAATTATTTCATTATATATTACAATGTAATAATAATAGAGAGTACAAAATAAATGTAATGTGCTTGGATCATTCCAAAAGCATCCCCCCACCGCTGTCTGTGGAAGAACTGCCTTCCATGAAACTGGTCCCTGGTGCCAAAAAGTTGGGGACCACTGATCTAACACATATGAGGGTTCACATTTGGAGGAATCAATCTGCTCAGCTGCATGGATCCTATACCCAAGGGAATCTCTGGGCACCTACTCTTGGGAGAAAAATGCTTTTGGGAAGCAAACAATTAGGTAAGAGATGCTAAAGAGGTGAGGAGAGAAAATTGGAACCAGATGACAACATCTTAAGATACTGGTCTCTCTCCTCTTTCCCAAAAGATAAACCTCGTTGTTGCACCTCTTCAAGGCACAGGCATCTGTGGGCACACGTCCCCACTTCTGGAAGGAAGCTCCTTCAGAACAAAAGCCATACCCAGAAACCATCACTGGTCCCCCAAAGCCCCAGACACTGCCATATCCCCCTGTTTGTTCAACAGAACAATACTCACCCCTCTGTGGCCCCAACTTAGACAAAACCATGAAGGAAAAAAGAAATACTAGCCTTCAGGCTTTCTTCTTCCCCAAATCCCTTCTCACCCACTGCTTCCAGACTGTACCCGTCCATTCCCACCTACGTGTCTGGTTTCCCTAGGAGGAGCCCCAAGCAAAACCAGCATCTTTCACTGGCAACTATGCTAACATTTCTAAATCTTTGGTCACCATTGAAACATAGGGATCTGTGTCATTACTCAGCATACTATTCAAATACAGCTCTTGAAATAATAATAATAGCTATTATGTTTTTTTCTGTATGCCAATACACTTTTAAAGTGTTTTCCATGTATTAACCCACTGAACTCCTACAATAAATCTAGGAGATAAGTATTATAAATTTTCTCACATTTTTAGAGTGGAAATCAGAGGCACAAAAAGCAACTTGCTCAGCATTACTCAGCAGGTGAGCAGCAGTGCTTGGATTCACATGAAGGCAGTCTGGTTCCAGAGCCCATTTCCTGGGTCACTATGCTATTTTATGTCTCCAGGTTACCTTGGTACTTTTTCTGACTCTCCTCAAAAAAAAAAAACAAAACAAAACAAAAAAACACCAAAACCAAAACACAAGTCAGGCACTTTCCCCGGAGAAGGGAAAGAAGAGCCTTCTATTCTTACCCCCATTTACCAGCACTTTCCACATTGAGTTAATTTGTATAATCCCGTCTCCTCCCCAGGTCTATGAGTTGTTTGTGGAGACAGACTTTATTCATCTCTGTCACAGTTCAATAAATATTTGCTGAATTTCTGAATAAATAAATATATTCATTTTTAAAAGGGCAATGCTTTAACCTAGGAGGGAAAAAGGATCCCTGGTTTATCAATCAAAAGGCTGAGGCTGCAGTCCCTGTCACCAACTAGCTGTGTGACCTTGAGTAATTTCCTTCACCTCTTTGGTCCTTGGTTTCCTCATTGCCAAAATGAAAGGGGTCAGGCTTGATGACCTCTGAGTTCCCTTTCAGCTGTGGTATCCTAAGATCATGGCACAGGGGCAGGCCAGTGAGAGAAGAGACTACAGCAAACTGGTCTCCATGTGTCCCTCACATCACACCCACAGGTGCAGGCACCGTCAGTCTGACTTTACCAAGAGTCACCAGGAACAGCAGGCGGGAACGCTAACTGGGAAGGTGGGGTGGCAGACTGCAACCAAGCCCAGTGGCACCACCCTCCACGTGGGAACCACCCAAGAGGGGACATCAAAGGGGTACAAAGAGTCCAACTGCTTTCTGGGGGCTGCTGGCCATTGGTGTGAAAAGAATGAGACCAGCCACTCTGTCTGCACCAAAGCCACCGAAATGCCTGTAAATCAGGAAGGGATTACTCCACTTGAGTAAAACCTGTGATGTTCCTTTCACTGCTTTTCCCCCTACTATCATTACCCAGTCAAGCATGCTTGGCATTGTAAACAGGTGATTAACAGGCAGGTTTTGGAAGAAACCAGGAGTAGGAGCCGGATCTCTGCTCAGCACATGCACTATGTTCTTCCTCACCTCCTCTCCTCTGAGCAGGAACCCATTTAGCCACACGGCTGCCCATCCCTCTGGAGGAAGATTTCGCCTAGGGATGGGAGGAGTATCGTGATGGTGGGAACCTCCTTTATTCAGCAACACCAAGATGAAGCTGGCATGAGAAATCAGACTCAGAACTCAAGCTGGCAAAACATCTGACGGGGTGCTGGTGGCCAGAGACAACAACATGGGTTATGGAGAGTCACAAATGGCAGAGGATGCCAATCAGCCAAAGGATTCCCTGTGTTTTCTGGCCTGTTCTCTGAGGCCAGCTCATTTCACCCAGTCATAACACAGGTTTTAACAAAAGCTCAGAGCTGGGAAATAAGGCTTTTGTGTCTTGTCCTCCAGGTTATAGGTATTTTTATTGGAAGGTGCCTTCTTTCCTGGGCAAATATTTTATGGAGTGTCTTTGAGTGAGTGGCCCAGAAAACAGAGGAAGGAGATGTTAAAAAAAATAAAAAGAGAGAGAGAGAGAACTTTTAAGAATACAACAAGTAAAGTGCAGATGAGGGACAGAAAGACTCCACTGTCATCACATCAAGTCAAGAAACCTGCCCCAACAAGAGACACAACTTAAAGGTTGGGCTCAAATTTATAGATGTTCTTTTTCTGGCTTCAAAGACAGTACAGTGTAGGGATATTTTTTTTCCTCTAGAATGAAAAAAATCTCAGAGTTGGAAGGACCTTTGAGCCCAAACAATATCTAATACACAAATCCCTTCTACAATCTTTCCAACAAGTGTTAACCCATTCTCTGCATCCTCACTTCTGGGACAGGAAACTTATTATTTGCCCTTTCCACTTCAAAGAAGCTCCCATCATTGGAGGCTTCATTGAGAACCTGAGCTGAAATTTGCTTTCCAGAAATGTCTACCCATTTTTCATCACTCCATACAACATAAGCCTAAGTGCTAGGCTACTGATTATCTTCAAAACATTTGAAGACAGTCCTTGATTTTCTCTTTCTGGGTTTAGTAACCCTAAAATCATCAACCAAAATATCTCCTCAGCCTAGATGTTTTCCTGTGGACTCATGCCAGCTAATTTTTATCTTAACATCTTTACCAAAATGAACACTCCTTTTGTAGTAGGCCCATGACAGAAGGGGACAGGATGATTAGAAATCTTTTAGAACTCTTCATGCCCATCATTACTATTTTCTCAGTGTGGACATGTCACATTGTGGACTGGTGACATTTGTAACCAAAATCTGACTCTTGTCACACATATTATTGCCAGGCTAAATATTCCTCCATCCTGCTGTTGTACAATTGGTTGTTTCAGCCAGAGTACAGAATTTATATTTTCCCTAGTAAATATCCTCTGGTTTGGAATCGTTCAAGCTGTTTGAGACATCTGGTTTCAGATTAAGTCATCCACAGGCTCACAAACCTTCCAAACATTGTGTCTTCTATTAATCTGATCAACATGCATGTCATCTTTGTCTAACCAAGCCATCAATATAGAGGTTGAACAGAACAGACCAGAGGCCAGAGCTCTAAAGGGTGCCTGCCATCAGTGCCTTCTTTTCAGATTAATATTTTTCAAGGATCGGTATTTTTTTAGCGTTGTCTCATAGTCCTCCAAGGCTCCTGGGCCTAACATCCAAATCCTTCAGTGAGATCTGGTCTTGGCAAAGTTTCCTGGTACAAAGAACAATTTGCCTTTCCCAACACATCCTACTATTGCTTGCTCCCATGTCCAACTTTGCTTCTTTCCCTAAAATGCACTTCTCTTGTTTATTCACTGGGGGGGATCTCCTACTAATTTTCAGGTCTCAGTTCAAAGTTTCAACCGCCTGTGATGCTATCATCTGCTCCATGTGCAGAATTAGGTGTTCCCAGAGTATCCTATATGATCCCCTGCTATAGTACCTAATATATGGAGCTGCAACTGCCTGCCAGTCTCTCAGAAGACTAGGTACAGAAAATGGGTGGTACATCTGCCATTATCCCCTTTCTATCCTCAAGGAAGATTGTTCTAATCAATCACTGTGTCCAGACAAAGCCTCAGAATTCTCCCCAACACAATCCTCCAGGCAGCCACTACCAATTAATAGATTAGATCTGACACTTAAGTTGAAACTCTATACTATTTAATATTTCCTTAGGGGCAATGCCATGCCTCATTCACCTTTGTATCACTAGGCCTAGCAAAGTGTCTGGCGTAAAATTAACTCAATAAATATCTGGTGAGTGAATGACTTTGTTTACCAGAGAGCTAGCATTTAAAAAATAAATTTTCCCATGCTCATATAAGATCTCTATATACAAAATAATTCTGGTAGTGGCAAGAGGTAGTCTTTTGCACTAATTGTGATTAATATTCAAGAATAATAATTGACTACTGCTTAAGAATGTTCTCCACCTGATTCTGAGCAGAGCTTCCTGAAAAGCCTGGCCTGATTGGTCTTGGTATCCATAGCCCTCATGTGATACTTATGCATGCAGGGCCTTAGTGGCCTGGAACCAATTTGCCTTCCCAGCTTTCTATATCCTAAATCTCTATTAGCTGATAGCAATTTTAGGAGGTCTGAATGCCAGGGTTGAAAATGGATCTGCCAAAGTTTTATCTATTAAAAAAATGTATATCATGAAGATTGTTTTCCCATGGAACACTCTTCAGAGACCGTGCCTGAACCAAAAAGAAAAATTCCTAAAGAAACTCATTTATTATCACACTCTGGTGTTGATAAAGATAGCCCCTGGGATGAGTCCAGAGGCAGCTGTGCTTATGTAAAGGTCAAATAAGGGCCAGCAGCATCACCAACTATTATTAATTATTTAGTAATTAGCCATTCTTTACCTATCTCTGCCTATGGACAGGATATTTTAGGTCTTAGATGTAATCTAGTCTCCAACATTACTCTTACAGAGTCACGGTGTACACAGAACAGAACTTATAAATTAGGAGGATAAGAAAATAAGATAGAACAGTCTCCTTCATTTTCATAAGTAACTTTCAGAGGCCTAAAGAATTTCTAGTGCTATATTTAAACCACATTTGGGGGCTTTGTGAGGATGCTTCATAAATTGGAAGTGATTAGTAGTACTTGACTGATAAATATTTACTGCATGGATGGATGGATGGATGGATGGATGGATGGATGGATGGATGGATGGAAGGATAGATGGATAGATGGATGGATATGCAACTTCATGTATGAAGCAACTAGAAAACCAGACATTCTATCACTTGATTCAACTGCTTAGAAACCGAAAAGAATCTGGCATAATCAACAAACAGAGCCAACACCTCAAACAGAGCTCAAATTAAATCACAAGTCAGTTTACTAGATTCAGATTCTTTTACAGGCAGAGTCTTTTAAAGAAATAATTTAAAAGATTATAAAGAAAGACTCTGGGTTCAGCCATCGGGGCTACTTATGATTATTGATTTGGACGTACTTGTATACAGTATGACTTCCACAGCAGTACTGCAGGAACACACATTGTGGTTCTCTCTCCTTGTATGAAGCCTCAGGTTTTTCTCCAGCTGGGAAACTATTACCCCATCAGCTTCTAAACATATTATCATTTGCCTCAAGCTGGAAAAGGCCCCATGAGAAGAATATTTTGGCTATTAGACATTTCTAGATTTTGTTCTGAGTAAAGGGCTCCAATCTTTCCATGCTTATTAATTCCTTGGCATTCTTTAATCAGCAATACTAATAGCTAACATTTATTAAGCTCTTACTTTGAACCAGGCACTGTTCTCAGCATTATACATGCATCATCACATTTAATTCTTAGAAGAGCTCTTGTAGTCATTACTATTATTACCCACATTTCACAGGTGAGGAAGGAGGCACTGTGGTGGTAGGCAATTTCTTACATCATTCAGCTAAAACATGGTAGACCCTCAACTCACACCCAGTAACCTGTTTTCCTAACCACCAAAACCCTCCATTAAATGACGCTGGTCCATACCATTTTCATAAAGGAAAGATCCTCACTCCCTTAATTCTTACTTTTTGGGGACATCCACTCCAACCACTACCAGAATAAAACACACAGAAAAAAATATATTTCAGCTTAGATCATTCTATTTCTATTTCAAAGTAGAAATGTTTCTACAAAGATAATTGAGTTGCTCTACCTTGATCTCATGCTGGTACTTCTTGCTCTCTCCAACTCCTAAATTAGCATTACTCAGGTCTGTTTTGAGGGAAGTTCTATGATTATGTTTTCTGAGGTCAAATAAGCTTGAAAAATGGTGGATTAAACAGCTAAACATCTCTTCAGTATAAGACTCTCACTTCTCAGGGTCTTTATTTATTGGTATGCATTATACATCTTCAAGGGTGGGCCAGGATATAATATGCAGTGTTTTGCAAAACCTATCTGACTAGAGAACTCTTTTGTCACAGAATACCTTGAAGGCCCCCGGAATACACACAGGAAAATGCTGCCAGAAAGGAAAGGGGTCCCCATGTCTGTGGCATTGGCCCTCATCTCCGACCACAGGCTATCTTCCTAGTTTGCCCCAAGTTCTCTCTAAATTATACACAGGCTTTCATTTCCGCCTCATCTCAACTCACTCCCTCTCAAAAACTCTGTCCCTTTGGCAAACTACAATAGAAGACATCATCCATAATGGGAGCAGGAGGGTATTTTTTATTCTTTATGGATTCATTTTATAATTTTCAGGTCAAATTTAGTGCCAGGAAAAAGTCATCACTCCAGATGAGCTTCCTCTCAGCAGATAATAGGAACCAAGTCATCTGCTTGGGTTTCCTTTTTCTGCCTTCCTTATGAGACTGCTATTTAAATAAATAAAGCTTTCCTCAAAGCTTGTGTTCCTGCTCAGCTGTAAGATCTGACTCATTCCAAGTTTCTGGGGCTTCTATCTCTCCCTCCTCTAACAGTTTATTTTCCTTTAAATTGTCCTTTCAACATAAGCCTTAATATTTGGGGTTTCCAAACCCTTTAGAGGAAATTAATTAATTGATTAATTAATTAATGAAATTATTCAACAAATGGAGGCTCAGGACCTGTAATGCAACAGGCTTCATATACCATGAGGACTGAACAGGCTGCGGTCTGCACTCTCGTGAAGTTTGCAGCCTTGTGAGGGAGACTGGCAAGAAATAAGTACATAACTACGCAGTAGTAACAAATTGTGAAAAGGCCTCACAGTACTTATAAAAAGAGAATGAATGCCCTGGATGAAAGTAACCAGGGCAGCAGATGGAGTAGACAGGGCTCCACCTTTAGGTTTTCTGGAAAGAGGGAAGGATGAAAGATGAATAGGTTGGTGCTGAGGAGCAAAGTCAGCAGAGGCTAGACCCACAGAGTCCTGTAAGCCAAGCCACGGCGAGGATTTCAGCCCTAAGCCTGTAAGCAAATGGCAGCCGTGAAGGAGTTTTAAACCAAGAAGGCTCACGATCAGATTTCTGTTTAAAAAAAAAAAAAATCACTCCAGCTACAATGTGGTGAATAGATTAGAAGGGGACAGAGAAAATGTACAGAGACCGTCAGGACACTGCTGCAAGTTGCAGGTCTTGAAACTGTTAAGCAAATAACAATTAGGTTTATTTACGATCAGTTCCTCATCGCCAAGGAATGGTAATGGTGTTGTCAAAGCAAAATGGAAGTAAAGGTATATAAAAACGCTTGCGAATGCTCAGGGATGTTTGGAAATAATGCATTCCCAAGCATTCCACATGAGTCCTATAAGGCCCTTCACCTCCCTGGTTCTCCACGGGCAGACCCTACTATAAACTCCATGCTACTGAAGGACACCAAGGCCCTTCTGGAGTCCCCAAGGCCACACCATCTGCCCACACTTAGCTGGGTGCCAAAGTGGGGCAAGGAAACAGATGTAAAGGAGAAAAAGATGGCATGTGATTGAGCCAGATGCCGGAGAGGTCCTTGAAGGAAAGCACTCTAGAAGCACTACTCACTCAGGAGGAATGTTTCTGTGGTCAGAGTCCAGGATTGAGGTTAAGGAAAGTTTTACCCTCACCCACAAGCAGCCTGCAAAGCCTCACCTGCGCACATTAACAAGGAGCCTCTTTGTCTTGTTTGATATGTTCTTACTAATTCATCAGATAGTTTATAAACTTTGACAGCATACATCAAATGGGACCAGTCTCATTCATTCACTGTTTTCCCCCCCCCAAAATGTCTAATAAATATATAGAAGCTGATAAATTTTCCTCTTTAAAATTAAAATATAAATCTTCCCTTTAAAAATCAATATCCCTTAGATTTTCTCTAATAAAGAAAAATATAAAGGTCTCCTCTGGCCTGCTGTAAGAAGCAATGCTATTTACTTACTGAGTCTTCAGCCATCCTATACATTTCTATTGTCCTCCCTGTACCCTTGTGCTACCTTCCTGAAAACGCCACCTCACCCTACTCCCTCCAGGGCCAATCCCTTTACCACAATTTTACAAATGAAGAGTAAAAAGTATAGGCTAAATTGCATTTTACTCTTGCCAAGTGCCAGATCTTACACGAGTGCCTTATACACATTGTTGCGCAATTATTACAACATCAGGTGATGTGCATTATGATCCCCATCAGACAGATGAGGAAACTGAGACTTGGGTTCAGCAATTTGCCCTCGTCACACATTGAGCAGCAGAGGTACATCTGAATCTATGTTGATCTGGCTCCGAAGCCTGTTTTTAACCACTATGGCCTTCCACATCCAGAGAAATTTAACTCTGTACCCAGAGGAATTTTTCTTTCAACTTTGGGCAAAGTTATTAACTGATTGGGTCTTGGTAGCTGAATATGAACAAAACTGAAAGCCAGGCCCTTTCCATTAAACCAAGCATGTAGGGGGAAATAACTCTGCCTCACTAGAAAATCTTAAGTTGGACATGTGAAAGAGAAAGTTAGCATTAATCATTGTGTGCCCTCGTTTTCTAAGAAAGATTTTCCTTTCCAAGAAAGGAAAAACAATGCACATGGCATACCAGGTAGAGTTGTTTAATATGTCATTTTCATTGCAGAAAAGTTATTGCTTTCTAAGACAAAGCTATTTGTTTTTTTCTGGCAACTCAATGGCAAGTAAGAATATAATACATGAGATTCTCACTGGATGAGCTAAGCAGTCTTCTACTTGCTGTATTTTGGCTTTAGGGGATGAGGCTGTGCAGTGCAACCTCATTGCTGTATAGCCAACCTAAAATATAGCCTTGAAACGACAAAAAGAAGAGGAAGAAAGAGAACGAATGAAAGAACTGACCTAAACACATGTACACACACACACATATACACACACACACACACACACCCCTTTCATGGAAACACATGCATACATACTCTCTTTCATGGAAACAGCTTCCAATTTGTTTCATAATTGCATTGAGTCATCTGGGCTAATATTCAGACCATTTCTCAAATTCACCATGCCCCTTACAGACATAAAAATTAGGCATTTAAGGAAATTTCCCTCCTCCCCATCTAGTGTCTTTCACTTTAGGTAGTTGGATGGAGGTGGTTGGGGGAGGAGGGGGCAGAAGTTTTGGAAATCAGAGTTGATGAATTGCAAACGTGTGCAAGTGATGCACAGGGTGGGAGGAAGTAAAAAATGAAATTCTTCTGTGAAAATAATGCACATGTCCCAGGAAAATCAGTCACACATTTTTTATGAATCAATAGACCAGTGCTTTCTTTATATGTGCGCCAAGCAGCATTCCTGGGTAACAGTTCCATGTCTCACGAGGTGTAAGCCACTTCACTCCATCTTATTAGAAACATTCAAAACAAGGCAAAGATTTTGAAACCCATAAAATTATGAAATCCTGAGCATACCAAAGACAGAATGAACGAGGGACTCCTCTATTTAACTGGCTTTAACTTATATTCACTTTAGCAGTTTAACCCACCTTTAAAATCCCACCAAGATTTGAAAACATTAGTAACTATAAACCATTTTAAAATATAGTCTCCCACTTTCTCAACAGCCTCAAAACTCACTTGCTTAAAACTTCAAGGACACAAAAATAAATCCCAGAGTGCCAGGAAAATTGACTATAACCTTTGTCACTCACCTGATTGCTTACCCACCTCACAGGCCATTTGCAAGATTAGTAGGCAATGTAGCTACCAGACTTTGTATTCCCTCTAAATTCCAGACAGCAGTTAATGAGGAGAGAAGTGATCAAGGAAGCCTATTTATTCTGAAGCCCAGTTCATGGTGGCAAAGAGAATACATTCTTCAGAACAACCAATCAATACACCACCATAAACTTGTGAGTGCACAGTTTTAAGTAACATAGAAGTATTTAATTTTTCTACTACAAGGTAGACTGAAGGGAAAACTCAGTTTAAATATTTACTATTTTAATTTAGCAGTGATTATAAACATGGCATACCAGGTAAAGTTAAGAAAGAAGAAAAAAAGCAAGGGTAAACCATGGCTCTGCCCTCAAGGATCTTAATTAGGGCTCAGAAATTCAACTGATTTTATTTTTATGCCCTTTTCACAGATGAGGAAACAGAAGCTTAGAAAGGCAAAGTAATTTGCCCCAAAACACACAGCAGAGCTAAGATTTAAACACAGCCCTGTCTAATTCTAAAGCCTTGCTGAAAAAATGAACTGCACTTCAGATAGTAAGACCTGGATGTTTTTCATTGTAAATTCAATAAAAGCTAACACAGAGTGCTTATTTCACTCCAGGCATTGTTGTAGGCACTTAGCACAAACTAATTTATTTACTCCTTATAATAACTTTATAAATAAGTACTATGATTACCCCCGACTTTACAAATGAGGACAAGTTTACAGAGAGATTAAACAACTTGCCTAGGGTCAAACATTTCATAAATGGTAAGTCTGAATTCAAACCAAGACAGCTGGCTTCAGGCTGTTCTTTATGCCATTCCATTATCTAACTGTCTAAGGCACGGTGGCCCCAAAAAGTCCAGCAAATGCTGGTTTCATTAGTAGGATAATAACAATGCCCAGAACCTTAAGAGAAATGCTCCACCATACTCTATGCTTATCAGACTATACCTGGCCTACTTCATTCAGATATCTTTACAGTATTTCACAAAAAAAAATTGACAAAATGAAACTTGCCCTGTGGAGAGCAAGAAGGAGAGAAAATGTGGAAGCAATGTCCAAAGATCATGGAGAAATTGGGGCTGTTTGGCCTGGACAAGGAAACTTTAAAGGCACACATTTATCATCCTCCAAAAATGTCAAGAGGGCCTTAACCACTCTAAGAAGAAGTAGGAAGCAGCCCAGGGACCTTATTCATCATTCGTTTGCTCTTTTACTGAGTGGCCTGTAGGTGTCAAATGGAGAAAATGCTCCCTAGCTTAATAACTTTTGTACTTCAGAAGTGGAAGTACAGCTCACTCATCAATGAAATTCTTTTCCCAGAATGTATCCAGCAGAAGTGGGAAGAACAGATAACAGAGACCAACCATCTCAGCACCCGGTGGAAAGTTGGACAAGTGATCTATGAGACCTTGCTAATAAGCAGATGCTATGATTCATGTATCCTGTCCTGCACTACCACTGCCAAAAAATGCCATCAAAATCCTCACAAATTACAGCTCTTAATTATCTTTAAAAGGCCAAAAGAAGCAACCTTCAAAAAAGAAGGAAAAAAAATGTCTTAAATGGCTTTTACATTGAGAATTTGACAAGTTTAAACAAAAGTGAAACATACCACACTTTGAAAATATGCCAAAGGACTACTTGTGTTCTAAAACAAGAGAGTAATTATGCAGGAAAAATGCAATTTCTCTCCTCCATTTCCTTTATCTCAAGTTCCTCTCTCATTAATTTATTCATGAACATATCTCAATAATAACTATCTTGTACTTAGAGAGTATCTTGCCCATTTTTAAATGTTTTTACATAAACAAGAAACTGGCATCAGCATCATGGTTCTTTCTGAGCAACAAGACCAGCTCTTAACAGGTTAGCCCTGAACAACATACAGCAGTAGCAGTCTCTCATCACTGGCTACTCTAGCAAAACATTTTACAATTTCTGAGTCAGGAGAAGTATCTAAGGTCAAGATCTATAAACACATTCCAGAATATGAGCACTTCCAAGTAAAAAAACCTATCAAACCCACTGCAATGGTTTTAAATTCAAGGCAGACAATCCTTCCCATGGACTACTGCAATCTTTGTTAAAATTAAGATTCATGCTTATTTTAGTTTTGCTATTAGTGTGGCTTTTTAAAATTTCTTTTTTCTTGAACCATGTATTACTTGGAAAAAAAAAACATAATAAAAATATTCTGCTATTTCAAGACATCCTTCTAGATAGGATAATGAATTTTCCATAGATAAAGAATATTCTACCTGAACCAATCCTGTGAGTTTTTAGTGATACCTTTTCTTTTGACTTGATCAGTGGACTGAGACATTGCATGAATCAGTCAAAACAATTTAAATGAATCTACGAAGAAATGGTAACAGGATTCTACCACGTCAGGATAAGACTCCAGCCTAGGCCTGCTCACTCCTTCTGGGTGTTGCTTCAATGCAAGTTTTTGTTTGTTAGTTTTGTTTTGTTTTTTAAAGAATGGGTTGGAGGAGTGAGGTGGGAGATAATACACTAAGAAGAAAAACTCTCCCAACAACAACAACAAAATTCTTACTCTATAGTTTACAATACTATTGGAAACAGAAACTCCATTTAGCTATAGCCAGAATCACTCAAACAGGCACTCAGCCCTGAATCAAGGAGCAAACATATTAGTAGAAGGTACATGTCTCCATGTAGCCCCGATGACTCCAGAACTAAGAACAAAGAGAAATCATAGCAGGATCTGGTGACAGCAGTTCACAGTAGCTCTCTCACATCACTTACAACCTCGATTTGTGGGGAGGAGAGAGAAGAGAAAAAAGAGAAGAGAAGACAGACTACCTCTCTATTGGAACACTGTCTCCAAAAAAAAAAATCATAAATATATCCGAAAATCCTGGGAATGTAAATACCCTCTCAAATCATCTCCCACCCTCTCACTGTCCTTCTATGGGTTTGGGAAACCAAAAGAGATTATAAAAACCACAACATATTCTTGCTATTGTGGGATTTGAAGAAACCAAGAGATTGTGACTAACAAAGTCTATGAAGATAATTGTGTTTCCATTAGCACCACTAATGAAGAGAAGTGAAAGATAAAAAATGGACAATCCAAAAACCATTTGTATTTGATCCTACACTAAGATAGATGAGTTCTCTTGCATTAGGCTAGGCTTCCTAAATATTTCCCCACTTTCTAAGCCAAGGACAAAATCAGACTGCCTTCAAGAACACACACTAACCAATCACGGGAGAAAAGGCCAAGAAAGGCTGGGTGGCCTTGGACAAATCTGAGAGGAATTCAACTTGGTGGTGTGCATATCTTTCAATCTATCCTTTAGGGAACACCAACTATATGTCAGGAGCTACGTTCACTACTTACATTATCACCTCTACTAAGTGTTTGGATAGCACTGCCCTATAAGTATTAACACCCCCATGTTGCAGGGAGAAAAAAAAATATCTAAGCAAAAGGAGGTTAAAGAACTTACCTGGCCACCAACTGGGAGCTGGGCTCAGGCCTAAATATATGTGTCACCAGTGCCTATATTCTTTCTACTATGCCTTGCTGCTTCCCATTTTTAAGAGACAATTCTCATAGTGGAGAATTCACAGGCAGATCATCAAAAAAGGATGTGTACAGCATTTCACAACAGACACAAAAGTATTCAAATTTACCAGAGAAGGGTGATATTTAACCGTTTACTAATGGGACCTACTGTAGACCACCCTGGTATAAAACATGAATTTCTTCAGAGATGTGTACATTGACAGTTTCTGCTGAAAGCAGGGAGTTTGTTTGTTGCTATTTCTCCACCAAGTTTATTTAATAGAATATTTTGCAAAGCTACATTTCAGGCTAGCTCTTACACTTTGACAAATACAGTATAACATTGCTGTTAAATCTCAACAGCATCTCATTAGTGTAAATTAGTGACTCAATATTTATAACTAGAAAACAAGTGGTTAAGAGACCCCAGCTAAGACAAGTTTCATTAAAACGATAATGACTTAATACACACTATGCCCAGTTTCAGAGAGCTTCAAGCTCCCTAATCATTTTCTGGAAGGTTTCCATTCCAACCAGTTTCCATGTTGGTGTAAACCCATCAATCCCCAGTAGGGATAAGCATGGGAAAATGAACACAGTGTTAAGTCTACAGAGACTTTGTTGCAATGTCAAAATCAAGTTATGTCAGTTTAAATTACAGCTTTACAAAAAAGGCACTGTCAAGGCAAATGTCTCCTGGAGCCTGTCTGGTTGCCTGGAGCAAATGTTCTACCAAGTTGGGTAGAGAAACCGGTTTCCATTTGTCTGGCAGTTTTCTCACTGCTTCCAAGGTGCTTGGCAGTGATAACACACTCTACAACCTGGTAAACATGACAGAGCAACTGGGGACTCCAGAGTGCATCAACTTCTGATGCTCCACAGGGGAATGATCTTTCATAGCAACCAATCAAGTTCTTTGCTTATGACACCCCTCTATTTACTCCCATTATGACTGGAAACCCACAAGCTTTCACTGAAGCACTTGCTAACTTCCTCAGCTTGAGGCCTCAACTTTTCAACACAAAGGACCCCTTCTGGATTCTTCCCCTGTGGGTACCATGTTTCAAAGACTCCATCTGTCATGTACTTATTACAGTGACCAGAACTGTCTCCTTTTCATAGATTTTGAAATACCGAAAATAGCTCACAGACTCCACTACTACCTAAGTTCAGAGACACCAGTCTGGAAAGCAATAAAATTATAATGTGAAGCAGGAAATAACAACAATAACATTTCACATTTATTGAGTGCTTATTATTTATGCCAGGCGTTGTGCTAAGTGCATTATTTGCATTATCCAGTTTAATACCGACCACAACCAAGTGAGGTGGGCAATGTAATTATCTTCCTCATGGAAAGATTCAGAAACATTAAGTAATTTGCCCAAGGCCACCAAGCTAGTGCCAGAGCAAAGTTTTGAATTCTTGCTCTGTGACTTCAAGCCACTACTATTCTCTACTCCACTGGTTCCCCTGCCTCTCACTCCCAGTGGCACTTCCAGATCCCTCTTCTCCTTTTGGAGAATTTCATATGCATTGTACACACTTTGGGGACTCTTGGAAAGCTTTGAGTTATGATTTTACACCCCCCAACACTTCCATCCTCAGTCTGGGAAGGGATACTACTCACCCTTACGGGAGAATGACAGGCAGATGACAGACAGAGACAGCAAGAATACCTAGAGCATCAGACGCATTCAGCCCAAGTCAAGAGCATTCCAGAATACACCAAATTGCTAGGTGTTTAGTTACTATTAATATATATCCACACCTAACTTGGTCTACTAAGAGTAATAATGTTGGAACCTTTCTCCTGGGCACCTTAGAGTCCTTCAAACACTTCCTTCTAAATTCTCTTCTTTTAATGAGAAAGGCAAACAGGATTTAATAGGCAATGCCTCTAGATTTCTGATGAAAATACTAACATAGCCTTGGACAATGAAGTCTGGGCACTCTTGCTACCTAATTCCTATTCTCACCACAAGGGGAAAAGAAAGTACCTAAGTGGGCTGGGGGCAGCAGCTTCTTCTAGATGCTCAGAGTTCAAATTATGAGCTCTCTAAGGATAGCTAAATGTCTGCATGCAGACATGACTAAACTTTAGCGCATACATGAATAATATTATGGTGTATGGGGAGAGGAGAATGGGGAGAACAGAACACCCAATGGTATGTACAGTATGATTTCCACTGTGTGCAAAAGTTATGAATTCATGGATAAGAATTATGAGTAAACACACAAATATATTAAAAGTTTTACTCATACAAATGGTGAGCCCACACACATTTTTCCTTATGTTTTGAGTTCAGTTTCTGTTGTAATATTTGTGCAATAAATAATAATTTCAAAAGCATATTATGTACTGAGTGTATAATTATGTGGCACAACTATAAACAAATTAGCTTTATAACATGCCAGTCAAGCATTAACATTTGGAAAATAAGAGTTAGGATACTTATCTGAGGTTACTTACTTACCTCTGTCTCTGTCTAAAGAAACTATGTCCAGTTGCAAGATTCCTTTTGATCATTCTCTGTGCCATCAGGCACAAATCTGGTGGACAGCACTCTGCCTCTACTAGGAGCCCAACAAGTGTTCTAGAATAATTGAATGAGGCCTTCCATGAGTGTTGTTTTGCAACTCAGACAAAGACCGGCAAGATTACAACTACAGTGGATACAAGTTGGGTTCCTTAATAACCCAGCACCACAAAGCTAAGTTCTGTACTGGGGAAAAAATGTGTATGGAGGAGAGGATGATTCTTCAGTGCAAAGTGCAAAGAGGAGAGAGTACTGTGAATCAGGTTTGTAGTGAGGGCTTCCTATTGGTCCTTGATCTGTAGGACACAAGCCCCCTTCTTAGCAGGCCTGACAAAAAATAGTAAGGTGCACAGCATCTCAAGGACTTGGCAGGTTGGCATAGAAGCCAGGCACAAAGGCCAAAGTTGGCCCAGTCACAATGAGCTGCAGGCCAGTGTGGAAGGACACTGGGCTGATACCAGTATATTCAGACTCACTGAGGAGCAGCGTGTCTTTGACCAATTTAAATTCTGGATTATTAGAAGTTACAAATAATCAATAATAGTAACAACTGCCATAATCATCGTTGAGGGCTTGCCATGCATATTAGGGACATCCTGCCATAACATCCCTAGGCTTTCATGGTTCCAAAAAACAACAGAGAACTTGGGAACCAGATACCTTCTCTAAAACACATTTGATCCTAACAAGGAATTGGAAGGGTGTCCCCACTAATGCAGAGATTCCAACACAGCCAAGTCATTGAGTCTCTGCAATCACTTAATAGATGCTGTTCAGAGAAGGTTGTGGGGGACAACAAAAGAAAGCAATACACAGCTGTTGGCACTGGGATTCATGCTAAGGCTTAAGTAATCTCACAATTTGATTCACATACTGCAAATAAAAACGATGCAAAATAAGTGCCTATTTGCTAAAAGCAAAACAAAATGTGTAAAAACCTATGTCTTGAATACAGTTTCTTCTCTATTCTCCTTCACGACATTCCCAGATCCTACTCATTCTCCCAAGCTCAGTGCAGATGCATGTGCCCCATGAAACTCCTGATCCCCTTGCTGATCCTCTCACTGCTGTCCAGGGGGTGGAGACTGCCTCCCTGAACTCACATGGTTATGAGTACCTCGCCAGAGATAATAAAATAATAAGAGCAGCCATTCGTCAAGTGCTGACTCTAGACCAGGCCCTTTTCACAGCTTATTTCAAATCCTAAAACAACCCTTCCAGGACGCTGTGTATTATGCAGAATTCAAAGATTTAGAAACTGAAGTTCAAGATTAAGTAAATTGCCCAAAGCCAAATGTGCTCATAAGTGGTAGAGCCTGAATTTGATCCCACGTCTATCAGACTCTGGAGCTCTTTGCTCTGCATCCTGCCATATCCTATGGCCCAGCCTCCCTCTGCCTCATATTTCTCTGTCTCTTACTAGGTGACAAGATCCTTGAGGACCCGACTCATTCCTGAGTCATCGCACATTCATTGATGCTTTAAGTAATCCCTGAAGTATGGTCAACAGCACACAGGTAAACAGCATACAGAAAGTAGAGATTTAATAAACACTTGTTTAACGAGTGATAAAATGACAGAAAACCCATGGGAACAGGTAGAGCAATTGTCATAGCGTTGGCAAAAACAAAAAAACCGCGCTAGTATTTCCCTGAACCTTTAATTACAGAATGTCCTCCTTTTTGCTTGATTCGTCCTGACCTGCCATGGCTGCTTTTTCATTAGCAGCTTCACTCCAGCCACGCCTGGGATCTCTTCAGTGTGGTGCCAAGGCGTGTGGCCCTCCAGGCAGGGAGAGCAACAGCTTGTTTCCAAAGAGAACAAACGACATGACTATGCTCGGCAGTAACCCTCATGCCACAAGCTTCAGCAACCCCCAGACAGCCGGAATCGGGAAAAGAGAAGCAGACCAAGGAAGGTGGGATATTTGGCCCCTGCCCATCATTTCCATGGTCCAACAGTAACCTATGGATCTTATCCTAGATTTATTTTTTCTTTCAAAGGATAAAGGACAAGTGGTCAGGGGCAGGCCCATAAATTTGCTCTGACTTTTATTAGATGGGGAATATTTTTGTCGGCGAGGTCAGCATAACTAGGAAGAAAATACAGAAAACTCTCCACAAGTGAACCACCTCGTTACCCCTGACATAACACAGGCCTGCTGCCTACTGACAAGGGAGTCGCCTGCTATCATGCACGGTTAGAACTCCTTAAAAGTCATCAAAATAGGTTAATGTTTTCCCATTCAACATTATCTTTTCATGGATTTCACATCTCATACACAGATTCTAGGGGGAAAGGAACATGACTGGGACTATTAAGTAATGGAGCTGAATCCTTTCATGATGAAACAAAACTGGACTCGCCACCTCCACCATCTCGTAGACAGGAAACATAGCATAGACACAAGCTAAGGAAAAGGTCAAAGACATAGGAGTAAGGCCAATAAACCCCCGTGAGCGCTTTGTTTTGTGAAACCACCTGGTCTAACACTCAAGTTTTGTACAAATGTCTTATTCATTTGTTCATTTTTTAAAAGTATTAATTATGTGTCTACTATAGTGGAATGCACTAGGAATACTCTGATGAACAAGGCTTTGTCCCTGTTCTCCAGGAGTTTACAGTCCAGCAGGAGTGAGACTGTCTAAGAAAGAGGTCCCCATACAGTATAAGTACAGGAGCCAAACAGTGTAGCAGCTACTACATGGCAGCCTTCAGCTGCATAGCTGGCTGTACAAACACTGTAGCTAGATTAATTAAAATAATGGTTTTCACCATGCCTACCCAGTGATTTCACCTATGTTATCTGATTTCATCCTCAATTAATCTATCACAAGAACATATTCTTCCTAGGGAAAAAAAAAAACCTGGACTATCAAATCTATTCCTTTCAAGTCTATGTAAAAGAACACCTGGAATTTCACAGAAAATAACTTTCTGTACAGAAAGGAAACAATTTATGACAAACTCAGATATTTCATGAGATAAACCAAAGCTTCTCTATAAAGCCTTCTTAATAAAATCGTTTCCAGCCACTGAGCAGGCCTAGTCTAAAACAATAGATCCACAACTCATCTAATGAAATATACTTTTTTTATTTCAGAAGGAAATGTATAAGGAAAGGAGAATGAAACAAAATAAAACAAAACCAAAAAAAAAGTGTAGGTCCCTAGAACTTCAAGGGAAGGAGGAAAGCTTTCTTCTCCTAAATTTGACTGACAAGAGGAAATTCAGCCAATTCTCATCTATACTTGGTGTAGGAAAAGTAGAGCTCTTGTTTTCAAAAGAAACCACTTATTCAAGATGATCAAGTGGAAGTAACATTCCAAGTCATTTGGGGAGATGTCGTAGACACCTTGCTGGGTTTTGCATTGAGCAGCCACATTTGCCTTGCCCATATTTCTTAATGTTTGATACTTGGATTACCCCAGCAGGAAACGAGCAGTCTTTGAATGGAGGGTTTTGTTCAGAATTCTAATAGCTTCCAGCATTTGCCCCAGAGCACAAGAAGTACACCAAATTTACTTAGACATCCAGGCCAGACGTGAAGAATTTCTCTGTCAGATCTAGTAAGCTCCACCAATTTAACATTTTGGCTTCTCTGGGGCAAAGAGAAGACCGCCAAACAGCACTGGTGCTGGGGGGGCACCACTGGTGACATGTGGCAGTTCTTGAAAGAAAATTAATGAACATGACCAGTAACCTTTCTGCCCCTCTCTACTCCTCATTCAAGGAAGAGAAGGAAAATTTCAGCAATTGGGGTGACTAGGCAACTGCTACTCTTTAAAACAGCTTCAAGGTTGTCTGGTTTTTTTCTCCACCAGACTTGCCACATTTCATCTTTTGCATTCAAGACCACTTCACTATGAAATTTGTTGACTTAAAGGTAGAGCCATCAGTTGTTCTGTTCAACAATTTCCTCCTTGTTAATCTACTGAGCAAAAAGCTACCCCTGGCAACCTCTGATTGAGTCACAAGCGCTAACTATGTACAATCAAATCCAATAAAATATTTGTTTAGTGCCCACTATGTGCCAAGCACTGTACCTAGCATATTACACATATTAGTGATGATGATGACAATCAATAACATGAGCATCACTTATCAAGTGCTTACTCTGCAAAAGGCCAGAGTGAAACAAATAAACATGGCTGACCTCACTCCTCATAACCCTTTGAGCAACATGTAATTATTATTCTCCCCTTGTATGGAAAAAAAAGGACTCCACAAAATTAAATAAACTTGCCCAAAGTCATATGGTTTGTAAGTAACAGAGCTGAGACTTGAACTTAAGCCTGTGTCGAGGGCAATGCCTGAACTGCAATTGAAATAATATCAGAAGTTTGTTGCAGTATATAAGGATGAGATAGATGGTAAAAGTTTTCCAGAGTACAGCAAAAATGACACCGGACATGCTAGTTGTATTACTCATTTAGACCAAAAGCATGACAAAACTACTTTGTAATAGAATTTTATCATCTCTCTAATACTGGGACCAGTATGATATGTGTGACCTATTTTCAGTCCTAAAAAGACCTACCTAGAGTAATCAAGTATAAAGACTAGGACCAAACAGGTAATACAAATAACAAAACAACCAATAACATTTAAAAAAAATTCCCTTGCAGATGCACTCAATTTCTATGAAGCCAAATTGCCTAGGGAAAAATGTATATGTATATGTATGTTTGTGTTTCCAGTTGGATTTTCTAGTTTTAACACTTCGTTTTTATGTTTGTATATAGTGAAACATTCTTTACAGGGGTTTGAAAGGACCCATCTTAACAAAGAAAACATTCATAAAAGTTAAATGGGAAACTGAACTCACAGATTGGATGAGCAATAAAAAGCTTATTGATACCTGATTTCTGAACAAAGCCAGAAAGGAGAAGGTAAAACAAAAGGAAAAAAATAAATAAATAAATAAAAAACTTTGAAATTTTGAGGTTCCAAAATTTGGAGGCAAAAAAAAAAAAAAAAGATTGAAAAATTTGGAAAGCTTCAAAGAGAGAAAAGGACATTGTACAACTGCTCCATAGCAGCAGAGTTCCAAGGGGTGGGAGGACATTTGGAAAGCCTGGTTCTTCCAGGTTCCTATAGCCACTCACTCGTTCAATGGGGAGCTATATCCTAACTCCCAGCCCAGAATCTTGATTTAGATTTGGGCTGACAAACGCCTGCACAGCTAGGATCCTGCCAGTGACAGAGTAGAGGCTCCGCTGATACTGTGCAGAAAACCATCAAGCCGCCTACCCCCCGTCATACCAACACAACACACATGGACACATAAATGCATTTGGCACACAATTTCCAAGGGTTCATGAGTCACCTGAGACATGAATCCAGACTGAGAACACCTGTGCATAGTAAGAATCCTTAGACTTGAGGATCTGGCCAAGTTTAGAGCCACAAGTAAGCTGATACAACTGCTTTCTTAGCCTGTGGCCTCATAACAAGGCCAGTTTCTCCAGGTTCTCAATAGGCTGAGAGTGAGCAGCTTTAATTTAGGCAATGGTCCAGCCATGAAACATCAGGCTGCCTGAGGCTGACCGCCTGAGTTTGAATCCTGCCTCCATCACTTAATAGCTGTGTAATCTTGAATAAGTTTTACTTAATTTCTTGTACCTCAGTTGTCTTATCTCTAAAATAGGGATGATAATAATGCCTACTTCAAAATATTGAAAAGATTACATGAATTTTCATATGGGAAGCACTTAAAACAACCCTTACCTATCACACAGGAAAACACCAAATAAATGCTAGCTGCTATTATTCTATGGTCCTTTTTAGGAAAAAAAGAAGGTGGTTTAATATAAAGGTTCCTATCAGAAAAACACTGCAGAAAGGCCAAAAATAGTAGTTAATGCTAGCATTGATTTTTGTGTCCTGTATTAAATTATCATGAGATGTCCACTTCTGCTATTTCTGCAAAGTTGACCATTTGGTTAACTGAACAAGTATCGCCATCTATGTTCCAGTACAATACAATACAATGGCAGTGTTGAATGCTGGAAAATGTAGTCTGTGAAACTTATCACAAATAAAGAAAAATATGCCATCAGATTAATAGCTTTCCTTCATTTCAGTTTGTGAAATGAATTAATCGCTTTCCTTCATTTCAGTTTCAGCTGGCAAGCGCACAGCTTTGGATTATCACAGACCCATAGATGGTGACAAATTAGAAGGGACCTCAGTGATCATGATCATTCTGTACATCTAGTCCAGGACCTCAGTGTGCAGCTGGGAAACCTGAGCCCAAAGACAGGCACGACTTGCCCAGATAGACCCTGTGTGTAAGGACCAGCACCAGAAACTCAAGACTCCCAAGTGTCTATCTGTTTACTCATTTACCTCCTTTCACTAGACTTGACAGCCCCTTAGAGGCCAGAATCTATCATACTTGTCACCTTCATGCCAGCTCAGCACACCTAGACACAGAAGGCAACAGCAAACGAAGGCTGAAAAGAACTAAAGTGATAGTGTTCTTTGCTTCTACTAAGGTATCATTTTAACTCAAGAAAGAAGAGATAGTTACCTCCTTCACTGAAAGATGACCCAAGTGGTAAAGCAAGGCAGAAATCACAACTAAGCATCCTGCTGGTGTGGGAGTCAGGAGATCAGGACTTTTGCCCTACCTCTACCCTAACTTGCTTTGTGACATTGGACAAGCACCTAGCTTTTCTTAAAAAAAAAAAAAAAAAAAAAAGAAAGTGACTAGGCAAGATGCTGTCCTTGATAGAGCTGAAAGGAATCAAATTTTATGAGGTCCCAAAGTGAAATTCAATTTATTATTGATTATAATTCATTGTATGTCACTATGCTTATACTATACTCCAATATTAATTTTTAAAAGTCTTCTTTGTACATTATCACTTAATCCTCACGGTAACCTTAAGTAGGTCAGGAAATACCTTATAACCCCATTTTACAGACAATGACACTGAGACATTTTACAGACTCACTGAGGCGAGTGTTCCCATGTTTATGTCAGAGTTAAATTAACAAATACCACTTATACCGAGAGGCAGAATTCACACCAAGAAAGAAAAAGATATGCTCAGCGGTAGATCAAGGGCCCAAGAAGAGGCAGTACGTGGCTTGAAGGTGAAATTAATAAGGAGCCATGGAACCTGGTCATCTCTCCCTAACTCTCAGGTTTCTTTACTCAAAATTCTACTTTCAAAGATGTACTTCTTTCATAGCTACATGAAGATCAGATGGGTTATGGGAAATACAAAGCCAAGATATTTGGCGGAGATCAGACAGAGAAGGTGAAGTAAGCCTCTGAAATGTATCCTGCCTGCAATAAAACAAAATTTTTTTTTTTTTTTTGAGACAGTCTCACTCTATCTCTCAGGGTGGAATAGAGTGGTATGATCTTGGCTCACTGCAACCTCTGCCTCCTGGGTTCAAGTGATTCTCCTGCCTCAGCCTCCCAAGTTGCTGGGATTACAGGCATGTGCCACCATACCTGGCTAATTTTGTGTATTTTTAGTAGAGACAGGGTTTCACCATGTTGGCTAGGCTGGTCTCGAACTCCTGAGCTCAAGTAATCCACCCGCCTCGGTCTCCCAAAGTGCTGGGATTACAGGCATGAGCCACTGCGCCTGGCCAGGAAAATGTAGTTCTAAGCATTTTATTGAAACTTCACCGTAAGAAAGACCCTGAAATAAGGTAAAGAATAATAAATAAAAATTATGTGATAACCATTATTTATAGCTTAAGCTTAATTAAAATACCATTAATATTATTTTTCCTTATAGAATATGCCTTTTTTTATTTTAATGAATCTTAGCAAATACATAAAATCAACCCTAGACTTGTTAGGAAAGGCATCTCCACTCTAAAGTCCTATGTTATCACAGAAACCCTAAGAAGACTGACCTACTGGCTCAATTGGAATGGGCATTTATCTTTCAAGATTTCCTAAAACCTTTTGAACCCCTTCTTAACATCCTGATATTGTAGTTTCCTACTGCATTGATGAGTACCATTATTTCAAAGTAGAATTCCCAAAAACCATATTTCCTATGTTTCCAACAGCAAGGCAATCATATGCCCCTCTGCAAATCACGGATGCAGAAAGACATACCTTCCAGTAAGCCTACTGGTGAAGTATTCCTGAGCACAGTCAGTTCAATGTGCTTGGCGGCAGTGGCAGTGGTATTTCCTACAGACCTGTCTCGTGGCAAAACCAGGCACTGCTACACAATGTTCTTGGCTATGTAACATCACAACACTCAAGCAGGCTATGACAGAGCAATGCCCAAAAGGAGAAAGAAATAAATAAAATCCAAGGGAAAACCAAAGGAATGACTGTTGGCAAAATGGAAAATGTTACTCCCAACTTTTACATTTGCAACATTTAATTATTTCTCCCCAAACTCAAGAGAACCATAAAAATAAAAGTTCTGGCAGCCACGTCTCAGTGTGCAGCTTTGTTTCATCACAGACTTTAATAACATTCTTTTTCTGCTGGTGAAACACTGGGGAAAGGGTGGAGAAGGATCGAAGTTTCTGGACTCAACAGTCCCAGATTCCTCCTGGACAGCTGTGTTCTTCCCTGGAGTAAAGCCCCTTTCCAAAGACAGAAAACCTTTTTATTTTCTGGCCCAGCTATTTTCAAGACAACTTAATTCAATTCACTCAAAACTCCATAAGGCAAAACAGAATCTTGGCCATTACCAACCGTGTGTCAAGAGAAGGGAAGATGTCAGAAGGACAAATTTGTTTCTAAACTTTAAAGATTGCACACCCTTCTATCTGTTCATCATTGTTATAAGGGACGGCCACATAACTGATTCGTCATGTCTATTTCTTTTACTCAAAAACACTATTTGCTAGCCAGAATATTTTCAAATGGTGTCTACCACCAGATTGTACCCTTCCATTCTTCTTTTTTTTTTTTTTTTTTTTTCCGACACAGAGTCTTGCTCTGTTGCCCAGGCTGGAGTGCAGTGGCGCGATCTCTGCTCACTGCAACCTCCACCTACCAGGTCCAAGCGATTCTCCTACCTCACCCTCTTGAGTAGCTGAGATTACAGGCTCATGACACCACAACTGGCTATTTGTGTGTGTGTGTGTGTGTGTGTGTGTATGTGTGTTTGTTTGTGTGTGTGTATTTTTAGTAGAGATGGGGTTTTACCATGTTGGCCAGGCTGGTCTCAAACTCCTGACCTCGTGATCTGCCCACCTCGGCCTCCCAAAGTGCTAGGATTACAGGTGTGAGCCACTGCGCCTGGCCTCCATTCTTCTTATTAAAAACTTCTTTCCAGCTTTCTAATACAGAATCTCATAAACTAGTTTCCCTCTCTGGTTGTTATTTTATATTTTCATAACTTCCCCCATTTTAGGATATTCTATTGAGCATTTCTCCTTACAGGTAGGAAAGTTAACCACCTTCTCACACATAAAATTCATAACCAATTAAATCCAATAAAGTTTTATTGAACAGCTACTATATATATTACTCGGTGTCAGTGTGGTGAAGAAAGGCCTGAATTTTAGAACAATAATAGTAATAAGAATAATAGCTACTATTTGCTCTGATCCTGCGTGCCAGGAATCGTAACATGTCTGGACAGATAACATAGCATGACACTGCATAACAGTGAAGAATGTGGCCTCTGCTCTCTAATAGGCCTGGGTTCAGTGAAAAGCTCTACCACTTAGGCCAGTTTCTTCACCCTTCTGTGCCTCAGGCTCCTCATCTATAAAATACAGATATTAACAAGATACACCTCACAGGGCTATTTGAGGATTTCATAAAATCACAAGAGTAAAAAACTTAGCCCAGGGCCTAATTAACAATGACACATTGCAACTACCCTATTATTCTCATTCTAAGAGGAAGAGACTGAAGCTCAGAGACAGTCCACAACACAGCTGAGATTCAAATCCATACTCATTCAACACTGAAGCCTTTGCACTTTCTAGTGCCATGCATTGACCAGCCATACAGTAAGGGAGGGCACATTAGAAGCCTAGAGTCTGGCAACTGGGAGGGCCTTACAGTCAGTCCACCCTCCAAGCATGGCATCTCTCCAGTGAACTGGCAGGCGATCAACCCTACTGCTTATACACAAGCTCCAAGCTTTACCCACGTCTGTATCCAAGAGCTGGAGAAGAGCCTACAGGGGGGACATTTGCTTATTGCATGAATGATTAAGGCAATTTAAATAAACTAATAATTATAGCTAAGTATTGAGCAGAAACTATGTGCTGGGCACTAGAATCAACATGTACTAACATATCTACTATTAAATTTTAAAAACTCAAATAAGCTTTGCAGAATGTGGTGAGGGAGGTACATATTTTCATTAAATCAGACTCTGGAGAGACAGATAAAAGCATCACAAAAGTGTCCCCAAAATAGAATAGGGGATCTTCATCTTCACAGGGCCTGCACTTCAAGAAAACATTGAGTAGGATAAGGTGACTGTCTTCCTTAAAAGCACTCAACACCAAAACCCCCAGCCAGCCAGAAAATGAAAGTCAGAGGGTCTTCATACAACTGTGTTGGTTGTACCCTGCAGAGGGGCGCCCAACCCAGGGAGCAAGTGAGGACAGAAACACACCAGGACTCCTCTAGTCATGCTGAGCATCATGACTTGGGTCAGCACACACACAACAGAAGGGGCAGTTTGTACAAAGGTACCATAAAAACTTTGACTACCTTAACACACACAGGCTAATTTCTTATTCAATTATCCCATCTCACATCCCAAGATGGAATACATTTAAATCAGTAACTATATAAATATATTGATTTATTCACATTTATTCAAACATGTGAGTATACATTCACATACTCACACATTTCTTTATGTGCAGAGTACTACACTTAGTATAGCAGGAGATAACAGAGATTACCATCTAATAGACATAATTACAAGTATCATAAACAATAGGGCCAAAGAGAATAAATATCTTAATTAGCATTCTGGACAGCATCAAAAAACTTGCTGCCTAGGTCACTGAGGCACTAGGGTCAGGGAAGTGAAGAAAATACCCTCATCTAAACAAGACAGAAGGAGAAACAACACTATCATCAGATTTAAATACAAAGTACACTTGAAAGTTAAATTCAACTAGTAGTTTTAGAAGCAACATAGTTTACGCTTTAAGCAAAAAGTCAGATTTTTTAAAGTGGTAGGGTCTAATCTTGGTTTAGCCACAGAATCACTGTGTCATTCTAGGAAAATATGCAAAATACACCCAGTTTTAATTTGTGCATCAGGGAAAGGTTTCATCAATAGCTGAGAGGTAGAATGAGAAATTCCATTCTACTTAACTAATGCAAAGTGGTGTTGTTAGTTAAAGCCACCCCCAGTCTGGGCCATAGATTTGAAAGGGAAAGGATAGGGAAGGATGGAGATGTCTTTAAACAACTGGATCACCAGGCAAGAGCAGTGAAAAAAAAACAAAAAAGCAAAGATTGTACTTTAAGTCAAGAAGACACCATTTCAGGAAAATAAACATGGGGCCTAAAAGCAAAGGAACACACATTAAACCTTCAAGGAAAAGCTGATAAGTGAAAGATACAGATACAATAACTCCATATGTCTTTAATGTTAGTAACCACTCAGCACAATTCAACTTCAGAGGCTGATGGCTATCTTTTCAATTAAGTTTGGGGGAATGGGGAGAGGGTTCCCATGTGCCTGAAACTGTGATAGGCAACTAACATTTATTACTTCATTTATTCCTCATAGCAACCTGACAAATTACATCTTATCCTACTTATATCCTACTGCATAGATGAAAACACTGAATCTGAAAGAACAAGAACCTCAAGCCATTTCCATCATGCCAACTGTGCAGGATGGGGATCTGGGGGACTTGGAGGTGGGGCTCCAGAGTCACCTTTGGTAACCAAGAGCTGCTGAGGAAATGGAGCAAGACAGTCTTAAGAGGCTTACCAAATATGGTTCATTCTACCTACTCTTAAAGATCCAAATATAGTATGAACTTGCACTTGACCATAACTCTAGTGGCACATATCCACTGTCAATTGTCTCCAGTTGATAAGAAGGCACCGACTCACAGCTATTTATTCTCCATGACAGAGAAAACACTCTTCTATGTGCTCTCCCCATGCCTGGGGAACCATGAAGTTTTCCAATACCAAATCCATAGAGCTATTTGCAGACCATCTGAATCTACCTGGATAAAAGGCATCTAAGTACATCTGACATGGAAAAGGCACTTCAGATAAGAATAACCTCCTGGCAGACTTGGGATATACCACACCTGAGGGTCCATCATAAAACAGATACCTAAAAGTTAGTCTTCATTTTGTTTGTTTATAGAATACGGCTATTCTGTTCTTGGTCCCTTTACCTCCACGTGTTATTTCAAGCATCAACTAGGTGGCTTTTATTAACACCTTCTAAGGAGAGGCTACAAAAAATAAATAGGTAAAAACCATGTCCCAGCCATCAACAACAACTGATTATCTAGAAATTTAAGAGAGATTTCAATTGCATATATGAAGATGCATGTCTAATCTCATTTCTGTAAAAAAAAAAAAACTTCTGAAAGTTGTTCAACAACAGATACTTTGAAAATTGAATCCTATTTATTTATTCATTCATTCATTCAACAAGTACTTATTGAGCAACTGTTACACGCCTGAGTCTATGTTAGGTGTTAGAAATCCCGAGATTAAAGACATTCTCTGTCCTCAAGGAAATAAAATCTAACGAGAAAAGAGAGGGTTAAAAAAATGCAAGAACAACACAGGGAGAGGAGTGCCACACTAAGTTACTGTAAGCACAGGTATGATGGGAGACCAGAGAAAGGGCTCCTAACACAGTCACATGGAGTCAAGGATGGCAGTTTTTAAACATTGGGGATGGAGGATTATTTCAGACAGAAAGAATAAAATGTATCACTTCCATTTCTGGCCAAGTTGGAGTAACAGGATAATTGTCAAGACTGGGATAACAGTCAGTAAAGGGCAGTGATCCCTGGAAGAAGGAAGGCAAATGAAACAAATCCTACGAGTCCTCCAGCTTACTGCCTGAGAGAATTTCCAGCTCAAGGTGTCTGGAGGAAAGGGAGAACTCAGGCAGAGCTCAGTGAGTTGAGTGAATTGTCTGAGTTGAGTGAATTGAGCTAACAGTCCAGGGAGACCAAGGCAACTAGAGTTTGCAAGGCCAAGTATCAGAGAAAAGAGAGCTGCAGAAAGAGCCACAGAGAATCCTCCTCAAGTATTCAGCAGAGTGCTGATCAGTGCATACATGTGTGGCAACTACCCAACACTGGGGAAAGAAATATCCAAAAAGATATTTCCAGATTGGAAAACCTCATGATTCCCCAGGCAACGAGGAGAGCACATAGAAGAGTGTTTTCACTGTCATGGAGAATAATTAGTTCTAGACTAAGTACAACTATTTCAGTCTTCCAAATCTTCAAAGCAAGACTTTCCAAAAGGATCAAACTGCTTCTAAACAACTTAAACACATTCCAGAACAAAGTTCAAAAATATTTACAGGAATACAAAAATAGCCAGTACCCAACAAGGAAAATTCACAATGTCTGGCATCTAATCAAAAATTACCAGGCATTCATAAAGCAGGGAAATATAACCCCTGATGAGGAGGAAAAAAAAAATCAATCAAAACTGACACAGATGTTAGAATTAGCAGACAGAACATTCAAATGGTTATTATAACTATATTCTCTAAGTTCAAAAGTAAGTGGAGACACTGAAGATATGAAAAAGAGCTACATCAGCAGGGCGTGGTAGCTCACACCTGTAATCCCAGCACTTTGGGAGGCCGAGATGGGTGGGTCACGAGGTCAAGAGATCAAGACCATCCTGGCCAACATGGTGAAACCCCATCTCTACTAAAAATACAAAAAATATATATATATATATATTAGTGGGGCGTGGTGGTGTGCACCTATAGTCCCAGCTACTTGGGAGGCTGAGGCAGGAGAATCGCTTGAACCGGGGAGGCGGAGGTTGCAGTGAGCCGAGATCACACCACTGCACTCCAGCCTAACAACAGAGCAAGACTACGTCTCAAAAAAAAAAAAAAAAAGAGCTACATCAAACTTCTAGAGGTGAAATCTACAATGTATGCAATGAAAAATACTCTGGATGGGATTAACATCAGATTAGACATTGCAGAGGATAAATATGAGTAAACTTGAAAACACAAAAATCAAAACTATCCAAAATAAGATACAGAGGGAAAAAGGGAATTAAAAAAATAAACAGAATCAGTGAGTCGAGGAACAACTTCAACTGGCCTAATATACATGTAACTGGAGCCCCCAAAGGAGAGGAGAAAATTAAGTATCAAATATAGTATTTCATAATCGCCCTTGCCTCCAAGAATTTACAATCTTGATGGGAAAACAAATTGTAATAAAAAACAAAGTCATAAGGTATTTGAAAATCAAAAAGTATTATAAGAACAGAAACAAATGTCATGAGTCAGTACATAATTAATTACCAAACACACAGTACACATAACTGTTTAGAGGAGAGGAACAGATTACTTCAAGTTGGGAGGTCAGGTTAAGAATAGTCAAAGAGGAAACATTTGAATTGTCCTTTCATAAATGGGTATTTTCATATAATCCAAAGTAGTGTTCATTAGTATATCTAGTCAGCCCTCCATATCCCCGGGTTCCATACCCATGGATTCAATCAAACACAGATCAAAAATATTTGGAAAAATAAGTAAATAAATAATAATAAAAAATAATACAAATTTAAAAATATGGTGTAACAACTATTTACATAGCATTTATATTATATTAGGTATTATAAGTAACCTAGAGATAATTTAAAGTACACAGGAGAATGTATGTAGGTTAGATGCAAACACTATGCCATTTTATATCAGAGACTTGAGCATCCATGGATTTTGGCATCCATCAGGGTCCTGGAACGAATGTGCCACAGATACCAAGAGATGACTGTAGTTTTTCTTCTTTCATCACTTTTTCTTCTTTATTCATTCATTCACCATTAATTGAGCAATCTGTATGCGCCAGATACTATCTAAGCACAGACATGTTCTATCTCTACCTATGATGGGTTTAGAATCTAGAAGAGGTAAAAGAGAGAAATGGCTATTGCTCACACTGCTAGATACTCTGTGATGGAAGTATGTTCAGATTGTTGTAGGAAGGAGGCAGTTAACTCCACTAGGGAAAGGAAATAGAAGAAATTCACGAGACAAACAACTGTCACCTATTTGTAAAACCTCCATCCTGCCCTGTTTCCAGACTTGGCTGTCAAAAAGAACTGCTGGAAAATATGTAGAAAAGTCTACCTACCATGGAAGGAAGCAGAAAGCCAAGCAGTTTTCCCCTTGATTTCAATTCACTAATACACAGGAGGAAGAAAACGCAGGAACCTCCTCCTGCCAAGCAATCAGCCACACCTAAGTGGTGCTAAGATTTAGATAAGCCCTGACAAGTCTATTGAAGAATGCCTTAAATAGATGGGCAGCAGAGCGGTAATACGTCATATATTTTTATATGACATAAAGCCTCAGTGAATAAAAAAAAATTCACTGGAATCAGGTTGGTGATCTGATATTTCCATTGAAAACATTTTATTTTTCCTGAAGCTAGCAGTCATGCACTATGCAACATACAAAGCTAGAAGGAACATTCATGATCACAGAGGCCAATGCTCACATTCTACAGATGGGCCCACTGAGATCCAGAGAGAGTAAGAGTCTAGACCACAGTCACAGCAGCATTAGTTAAAATTCCTATCATCCTAGTTCTGGGAAGCTGGCGATCTTTACATGAAACCGTACAGTTTTTATCCATCTCTTAGAATGAAGGAATTTCAGCTGTGATTTTAATAGAGAATTATGCTAATACAGGAGAGGTATATTCGGATGTGGAATGATCATTTATCATAAGCCTTGGTTTAATAGTTTTCCTAAAAATAGTGTTTCACTAAGGAAACCTCATATTTGGAAACTTTTCATTCATGCTCCATTGGCAATGAAAGATTCCTTACTGTGTCCCCAGTGCACTGTTTAATGTTCAATTTACAGACTATTTTGCTGAAGAAAGAAACAAGATGTAAGAGCAAAGCATAAGCTAGACTCTCACTCTACTATATACAAGATACAGGTTGAGTATCCTTTACCCAAAATGCTTGAGATCAGAAATGTTTCAGATGTCTTCAAGATTCTGGAATATATGCGTTTATACCAGCTGAGCATTCCTAATCCAAAAATCCAAAATCTGAATGCTCCAAGGAGCACCTTTGAGCATCATGTTGGCATGCAAAACGTTTCAGATTTTGGTGCATTTTGGGTTTTGGATTTTCAGATTAGGGATACCCAACCTATATATGATCTTGGGCAGAATATTTAACCTCTCAGTTTTTTCATCTATAAAACGAGGCTAACAATAGTACTTACTATGGTATATGTAGTGTGTTCTCAAGTTTTGAGAATGAGCTAGCTGATATAAAGTACATCACCAGGCATACCACAGGAGTTCAAAAAACTTTAGCAGCAGCTGTTGCCGCAGTTGGTGACTATGATGCTGGGAGCAGGGGATGGGTGTAATCATTGTTAATGTCTTGAGGTTAAATCATATTAGACATCTTTTCCCTTACGATTCTCAAAGAGAACTCAGATACACATATTTATGCCAGGTACTGATAATGATACAACATCTTAGTCTTAGAACTCTCCTTAAAGAGTATGTACCTGTCCCTAAGTTTAAATCTTACTTATAATAATAATAGTTACTCTTCCAAATCTGAGTGGAGCTAAATTATTTGCCACCTTATGCTGTAAACCTTGGGCCACAGAACTTGGTAATAAAATGTATGAGTATCATACTTTCTCCATCTGTATAAAGTCCTTACAGAAAAGCAGGACTCTATTACAAATGTCACCCTAGGTTTCCCATGGTTAATGCATGTGGTAAGACTGAACTGTCATGCTACAGATTTGTCCTAAAAGTAGAATGTGAATTCAACAACCACACTCTCCCAGTGAAAATGATCTGTTTCATTTTTTAGTGTTTTTCCTTCCATCAATACTCAAAGGAACTGGTTTGCATTAGTGAGTGTCTACAAAGGTTTCTTCCTCTTCTGGACAATTAATTTGTATCATATAAGACAAATATTGGCACATCTGGACAAACTCAGCATGAGTCTAAAAACCATGAAATTTCTCAAGGCATCTGTGAATAAAAACACCTCTCTGAGCTTTTCCAAGATGACAGACCGAGACGGGAGAAGTGGACAAATGGACACGATAGCCCTCTTTGAAGATCAGAAAGGCTGTTGTGTGAAAGAGGGAGCAGACTTCTAAGGCTGGGTGCTCAGGAGGGCAGGATGAGAATAAATATATAGGAAAGTTGCAGGGGGCTGCCTTCAGCTCTACAAAAGGAAGAGTTTGCCAGGGCAAGGGTACACATACACGTATGCCCCAGCAGAGTGAAACAGATGGCGGCTGAGTCCAGGCAGCACCACTGATGAGCTGTGCACATGGGGCAAGTTTCTTAAACTATCTGATCTCTCCCCTGTCAGTCAGTACAGTTATTCCCACATTCACAGCTATTCCAGAATTGAAAAATATATGTATATTTAATGCTTAATATATGGTAGGCATCATGATTGCTTCAACTCTGAGGGATTTGTCATATGCCTTTGGAACAGGAATATCTACATGACCTAATGAATAAAATCTCTTTAGTTCTGCCTTTTCTTTTGGTCTTAAAACCCAATGAGCGAAGCTCAAATTGTTCTACCACCTGCTGTGCCACTGCTTTTAGGTAAGATGCCAGTCTATTTGTCTTCCATCTTCCCTGGATCTTTCCAGCAGCAAAACCTAAAGAAAAACACTTATCATCCACCAACCTTAACCCAAGGAAGGATTATAGGATCATTTACAAAATCATTACAAATCATTTTTCATATACAGGTGTTCTCCCCTTCTTCCAGCACATGTTTTGTGTAAATCGCATTCTTATTTTCGTACCAAATGAGCTTATAATTGTTTGCATATGCTTAGTATTTTATTCCAAGAATATTACTCCATGTCCATTAAAAAAGCTTTGGAAAACAGAAAAATGGGACAATGAGGGGAATAATCACCCACAGTCTATTCATTGTTATTTTTCCCTGTCATCTTTATACATGAGTGATGGTGGTCTTTTTTTACATAATTTTAATTAGATCAGAATTTTGAAGGTGACTTCTTAGCATTTTTTAACTGCTCTTCACTTAGTGGTAGCTCCTGCATTAAGTTCCTCTGTTCTCAATACCAATTAAGTATTAGCGATTTTTAAGATGTTTTAAAGTACCAAGGGTCAACGCCACTTAGAAGCATGGAATTTTGAAAGCAGAAAAGAAAACCTGCACTTGAAGAAGGAATGACTAATGCAATCTCTCATTTTATGGACATTAAAACCCAAAAAGTGGCCGGGCACGGTGGCTCACGCCTGTAATCCCAGTACTTTAGGAGGCCGAGGCTAGCAGATCACCAGGTCAAGAAATTGAGGCCATCCTGGCCAACATGGTGAAACCCCGTCTCTACTAAAAATACAAAAATTAGCTGGGCATGGTGGCACACGCCTATAGTCCAAGCTACTCAGGAGGCTGAGGCAGGATAATTGCTTGAACTCGGGAGACGGAGGTTGCAGTGAGCCTAGATCGTGCCACTGCACTCCAGCTTGGAGACAGAGCAAGATTTTGTCTCAAACAAACAAACAAACAAACAAAAAGCAAACCAAAAAAAACCCAAAAAGCCACACAGGCAGCAATCTCTGCTGGTATAGAGAGCAAGGTCCCTGAATTCACTGGCCAGTGCAATGAACCTACTGTAAATTGGGCCCCAGTATCTCCTGCTATGCACCCCCAACATAGGTTCCATAAGTTTGGACTTTGTCTCTTCAATTCCTTAGAAATGTACATAATGTGTTCTGTGTACAATGGATGTATAGCAAACTAATTAGGGCCAAAGTAGGCTTTGATGAGGATAATTCTATCCAAGCAGAAACTCAAATCTGCCCTATAATATAGCTAGAACAATGTCCTAGAACAGGAGGAAAAGGAAAAAAAAATCTCCAGTCTTTGCTCTAACATCTTTACTCAACTTGACATATCTTTATACATCCAAACTGTGAAAGTTTATCTCATACCTGTTGAATAAGCAAAATCTAAAAATACTTTCAATACCAAGAGTTAGAAAGGGTAAAGAGCAACGGGAACTTATATCCTGTAGGAAGGAGCTCACACTGGCATAAGGCCGTTGGAGAGCAATTCCACAGCACCTAGGGAAGCCGAAGACATGCATACTCTATTCTATTCCTAGGTATTTGGCCTAGAAAAACTTCGCACATTTTTACAGAAAGACAAGTCAAAGTTTTCATGGCAACATTGTTTATAATACACAAAAAATGAAGACAGAAGAATGGGTACATTAATTGTGAAATGGTCATACAATAGCATACTTACTGCACAGCAACTAAAATAACTTCTTAGATCAACATGTAATTCCTAAATTAACTAGGTTAATACCAAAAACATAACATTGGGCAAAAATAGCAAGATACATGACAGGTACAGTAAGTTCCCATTTATACACAATTTTAAAATAGGCAAAGCACTATTTTTAGTAGCACTCAGTGTATTTATGCACAGAGAGCGAAAATATAAAAACATGCATGGGAATGAAAAGACATCACATTTAGAGGACAGATTATCTCTGGAGAAGAAAAGAGACAGGATTTAGGGGGGTACACTGGGAGCTTTTGTTGTATCTATAATGTTTTATTTCTTTTAAAAATCTGAAACAAATAAAAAATATTTGTATCTGAAATGGGTTTTGTCACTTTTGTTTGCTTTTCTGTACACTTAAAATATTTCAAAGTTTAAAAAAGAAAACAAAACATGATGGCTTAGCAATGGATTGGTCTAGATATCCAGGAATCTGAGATGGTAGGAAAAACAAAAATCCATCCGCTGTTGCGGAGCACTTTAGTTATTTTTATTTATTTTTTTGAGACAGGGTCTCACTCTGTCCTTCAGGCTGGAGTGTGGGGTAGCATCACTGCTCACTGCAGCCTTGACCTCCTGGGCTCAAGTGATCTTCCCACCTCAGTCTCTGGAGTAGCTGGGACCACAGGCGCATACCACCACACCCCGCTAACTTTTTTTATTTTTTGTAGAGATGAGGTGTCACTATGTTGCCAAGGCTGGTCTCAAACTCCTGAGCTCAAGTGATCCTTCAGCCTCGGCCTCCAAAAATGCTGGGATTACAGGTGTTAGCCACTGCTCCTGACCCTATTTTAGGCATTTTAAACAAGACTGGTGGCCATCACAAACTCCTCTGCATCCCTGTGCTTGGCATGGTGCCAAGCCAAAAGTAAATACAAACTAAATATTGAAGAATAAATGAACAAATCAATAAACAAATGAACTGAATGGGTTGTTATACATGCCTTTGGTTAATTAAAACGGAAAACAACAATTACCATTAATAATTTGAAATTCAAACCACTTCTAAATGTGGGCCCATGGACAGCTCTGAAAGGCATCATTAATTAAAAAAGATTGAAAACTAGTGGGCAAAGAAACCCTTAAAGACTTTAAGATCCTTAACATTCCATGTTTTTTCTTTATCTCAGAGCCAGGCATAGCACACTCATCCCATTCTTGTCACCTAAGGACCAGGAGTTCATTGCCATAACAGACCCCAGGATGCTGCCCACAGCCTGACATATCAATAAGTCTTTAGGTATCTAAGCGAATTAAACAGCTCTTCTGAGCCTATGTGAAGAATTCCCAGCATTTTTCTGCTCTGTTCACTCGGTTTACTGAGTACATTAAGATTCTAAATCATTCTGTCTTCACAAATGTAGGTTTGTCCCCTTGGGGACAAAAAATTTCCAGGATGATAACCACGATTTCAAACTCCTTACCATTATAGGGGAATATACAGGCTTGATGAAATCAAGCAGAAATCCACTACCAGACGTTTTTGCCATTATTGATTTTTTTAAATTCCAAGTGAATTTAAAAAGAACCAAAATAAGATGCATGGCACATTCATCTAAGCCTCGTAATTAAATCCAAAAAGGCAGTTTACAGTAGTTTAAGCAAAAAGAATAATTTTAGAAAGTACCACAGGCCTCCACTATCTGAAATAAATTAGGTGTTTTTTAGTTTCCTTATGTTATTAAAATATTAATTTACTTTTAAATATAATCCTGAAGCTTCCTTCGAAATACCTTCTTCAAGGAAAGGGGCATATATTTATAGTGTTCTTTTAAAGTTTAACAAAAGAAGGATTCAAACCGAGTTACCTCCACTCTGCAGAAGTCTTTTTTTCAAATGTGTAACAGGATCTTATTGCAGTCACTCGGTCTGCTCTCCACACAAAGAAAGACTGGAAAGCATTTGTGTTACGCTTCTGGAGTTAAAAATGAAGACGCCTTTTTGTTTCCATCAGTTCTTTTTTATTAATAAGGTGGCCACACTAAGTCAGAAATTATAAACATCTGCTTTAGCCATTAAATACAGATTCAAAGGCCTAATGATAAAGTGACCTCTTTATTAATAACAGAGAGCGACAAGTGGCCATTTTCCCAGAGTGTTCACAGAAATAAATCAATCCATAAGTCCAGGTGTCAGCTATATCGGCTCTTAAGTTTTCTCTTCGATTTGGCCTTTATTGTTTTAAATCACTTAGGAAACAAAAAGGGAGCTCAGGAAGTACCTTTTCCATGAGTTTTGTTTTTACCTCTGCTCTTGATGAGATGTCACTTAGCCACTTCACAGAACTTGAAGACACAATCTTTGATTCTCCACATCACAGAAGAATCATCCCCATGCACCATCTAACCGATGAGTAGACACATGGGACTTATCAGCCGCAGGGAGTATATCTGAATCAAAGCCTCAAACAAAGGTGTATAGGAAAACCACAGCTCTGTCAAAGGAAACAATAGTGGAATCACTGCAGCTGTATTTTAAAATGGCAGGAACACAGCCCCTTGTTTTCTTTAATTCACATATTAGAATTTTAATTATCAAGTTGCTAAAGTGTGGTGGCTTTCAATTGAAGTGGGTTTTACCGACCCAGCCTCGCAGGGCAGACAGAAGTCCTTTGTTGCGCTGCCAGATGCACAGAGACGCCAGCATGGCACCATCCACGTCCTCTGCCTCAGATCCTTCTGGCAGGAAGCCTCTACCACCACCTAGAGCACAGGAGTCTCTGGGAGATGAATCTCCCTGGCCCTTGTCCAAGGGGCTTTATTACTGGAAGGACCAGAAAGATCTCTTTACAAACCTGATCTTTCTCCTTACCCAATCCATAGGCTGGTACCAGAAGAAACAGCAGAAGACTGAACTGCTACAATAGAAGTAGCCCGTGAAGGATGAGTAGTTCTTGCGGGGAATACTTTGTGAAGGCTGTGGAGAACACTCCTGTCCCACCACAGGGAGAATTCCCCCAAGTCCTGTCTTTACTACAAAGTTAAAACCCTCTAGAAACCCACAACACCAAGGCACAGAGCCAGCACATACAGCCCCAACACCTCTTGCTCCTCTCCCTGGCTTCCTGTTTCCTGATTTCCCCTCACTGTTTCCCTCACTCCTACCACTCTGGAGAAGGCAGTCACCATCTGTCAGGTGGAAGAAGACCCCTGCAGGGCTGTGGGGACAGAGGCAAGAACACTGGACTGATAGTTCAACAGAGGCCCACGGAAGCCAGCCTGGACGAGATAGCGGGTGAGCTCTTGTAACCAGCCAAATCCTACAGATCCCCCTTAGTGACTTCACCTCCAAGGCCGCTGTCCTGGGCCTGTGGTCAGCAGAGTCCTTGCTCTGCAGTTACACGCTGTGCCACATTAGGAGTGTTAGTGAGCTTCTAGAGGTCTTACTATTCTTCCCCCCAAAAATAAGAGCGCAGAGTTAGGTCATGTCAAAAGTCCGTTGAAGGTTTGGCATTCTATAACTTTACATCACTTCCTTTATCTATTTCCTCAGTTCTCTCAAGTATCAAGCCGCATAGTTGCAGATGATTTTAAGGCCCTTTCCAACACAAAGGCTCTATGATTCCGTTGATGAAGCCAGATCACAAGCAAGGATCATGCTTTTAATCTCAGTGGCTCTTTCTTTGCCAAATAATGATAGGAATGTACTTCAGCTGAATGCCCCCATCTCAGCTACCAGTACATCTGGTTGGGAAACCTACATCTACTTCTATCTGCCCACTTGCCAACACAGAAATCTTCAAACAAAGACAGGATGATTCATGGCATCTTTAATAGGGCCCCCACCTTGACATTAAATCTTGGGCTGAGGTTATCGAAAACAGCAAGTATACAAAGAACTTACTCACAGCCTGAGAGCAAGCCAGAGACCGTGCAGGTGGCTGGAGGGAAAATTGACAAGAATTACAAAGAAAAGGTGCATTGAGTTAATAGAAAATAACTCTGGTATTGAGGAACAGGGGCTGAAAACAGATGTGAGGGGTAGGCCACCTCCTCACCATGAGGAGTGAAAGCAAGAACCACAGCTGATTTTTCAAACACACACACACACACACACACACACACTCTCTCTCTCTCTCTCTCTCTCTCAAATAAAAAATATAAAATTCACTATGCTGGCCCAGGGGTGTGGGTTGCGGTGCCCTTCAAGGAATATTGTAGAGCTGAAAGCTGATTAGACACAGCACCCAAAAATCAGTATTCCAGAAGGAGTTTGAAGCTAAAGATGGCAGTTTCACATACTAGAGGCGGTGCTGAGTATAAAAACATAAGTTCAGGCTCCATCTAAGCTTCATGATCTTTTATAAATTACGAAATCTCTACACCAAATTAATTCCTCATCTGTAACATGGAGACTACAAATACCCAGTCTATCCGAAAAGAGATTTTTAAAGCAGGTACAACACATACAAGTATCTGGGGCACAGCAGACACTCCCAAAAGTTTGAAGTTACTATGAAGATGCATGCAGGTATCAGAGATCAGAACACAATAATGGGTCAATCCAGAGACAAACAGAAATCAAGAAAAGGCAGGCAGTGGCAAACAAGGCAAAACAGTGGGTCAAGGGTTGAAACAGGAACCTAAAAGAAATTCTCCAGCATCATCACTTTTAATAAATATCTATTGTTAAGGAGAAGAAAGCAGATTGCCAGATGAGTGATAAAAAATGACCTCATTCATTGAAAGAGAAAGAAAAGCAAAAACACAAAGCCAAGGAAGACAGACTATAGAGACATACTCCAAATACTATTATAATAGTAGTTATCACTACTACTAGTAGGGTTATTTCAGGGTTTTTTGTTTGTTTATCAATATTTTCCAAATATTTCAGTTTTTATTTCAAAGTTAATAAAAAATGGCACCTTAAACATTTAATAACAGGCCCTGAGTAGCTGTTCTTTCAGGGAAGCTGAAGCCCTGGAGAAGATCATTGGCATTCTGAAATTGAGGCTGTGCTCTAATTATTTGAAAGTTCTTAACACATATATGGAGAAACTCAGCCAGTCTATAAATATATGTAGAAGGCCTTCTTAATTCAAAAGCATGACATTAAACATTTCAGGAAAAAAACATAAACCCCCAAAGAGTTTCCATCTCATTAGGGAATTAGATACGCTCACATTAAATTATAACTCACAATGCAGGGTGCACTAGTGTAACAATGAATTCAAGGAGAGTGATTTGAGCCAGGCTGAGGACAACTGGAAGACTTCAAAAGACGGGATAAAGTCACTTTCTGCTGCAGAGACAATTTAATTAAAAAGAAGCTCCTTTCTACCCCCTCCTCCAGGTAATAGAGAATTCATTGTATTCTGAGAAATTGAAGATCTTACAAGAAGGCAGATTGCATGACCTTCCATTTGCAAAAGATTCTTTCAGGAAAGGGAGTAATTAAGATTGCCTAGAAGGGGCTGCTTTATTTCATTGAGGAGATAACTTTAAACAGGCTTCCTCACCACATGCACCACACTCGACAAGCAAACTCCCTACACTGGACTCCTACAGGGCCTAATTCTCACCTTAGCCCCAACTTTACCCAGATTCTCTCACCTGTTATTATTAAGCTACTTAGCTGCCTTCCACCCTTCATCCCCAGACCCCAAACACCCTAGTAGACTGTGAACTCTTTTTGTTCTTTCATGTATTCATTCACCATTTTTTTCAACACATGCTATGTGCTAGAAACACAGAGATAAATAAAACACCCCCCATCCCCATAAAGCTGACAGTCTAGCAGCATTAACTGACTTCTTAGTAGATATTTATAGCTCAATGGCCAACACATGCATGGAGCATCCAAGAGAAGGAAGAGGATGTGCCTAACCAGCGTGAAGCCAGGCAATAGGATTTGGAGGAGATTGCAAGAAGAGTGGGTGGCAGGAATAAAGGCACTAACCATGGTGAAAAGGGACACAGAGTGAGCAGAAAACCATGTAGCCAGATCTTAAAGTGCGAGGCAGAGAGTGGAAAGACATAACCATAACAGCCAACATCTACTGAGGGCTAACCATGTGTGAGCTGATTAATTCCTCACCAACCCATGAAGTAGGTTTTATCATCCTAATGTTAGCAATGAGGAAACGAGGCTACAAAGGTTAAGTCACTGGGGCAGTAAGGGAGATAATCACTCTGATATGCTGCCCCCCTAAGGCTAGAGGGATCAGCAAGGGCTGGTCTGAAAATCCCTTTGGTGTCATGCTAAGGAGCTTGGGCCTTTCCTATAGATAAACGGCAGGCTTTAAATGGCTTTAAGCAGGAAAGAGTCAGATTTGTGTCTCAAGAGGCTACTTCAGCAAGGTGTGGAGGACTGATAGGAAGAGGGACCTACCCAGAGTTAGGGAAATCAGCTAAAAAGTTGTTGCAGTCTTCCTATGAGCAATGTGCAGCCTGATCTAATGGTGCAAAGAAGGAGCAGAGGGCAGTCAGGTCCCGGCAGCGGCTGCAGTGCTCTTGTCTTCTGCGGCTCTCCGCGCCCTCTCCTTTTCGCTTCCGGAAACATGGCCTCCGGTGTGGCTGTCTGATGGTGTCATGAACATGCTCAACGACATGAAGGTGCATAAGTCTTCAATGCCAGAGGAGGTTAAGAAGCACAAGAAGGCGGTGCTCTTCTGCCTTAGTGAGGACAAGAAGAACATCATCCTAGAGGAGGCCAAGAAGATCCTGGTGGGTGATGTGAGCCAGACCGTCAACGACCCCTACACCACCTTTGTCAGGATGCTGCCAGATAAGGACTGCCGCTACGCCCCCTATGACACAACCTACGAGACCAAGGACAGCAAGGAGGAGGACCTGGTGTTTATCTTCTGGGCCCCTGAGTCCGCGCCCCTTAACAGCAAAATGATCTATGCCAGCTCCAAGGACGCCATCAAGAAGCTGACAGGGATCAAGCATGAATTACACGCAAACTGCTATGAAGAGGTCAAGGACCGCTGCACCCTGGCAGAGAAGCTGGGGGGCAGTGTGGTCATCTCCCTAGAGGACAAGACTTTGTGAGCTCCTTCTGGCCCCTTGCCTGGAACATCTGGCAGCCCCACATCTGCCCTCAGGGGTTGCAGGCTGTCCCCTTCCTCCCAGACCAGACGGGCTGGGGGGATCCCAGCAGGGGGAGGGCAATCCCTTCACCCCAGTTGCCAAACAGACAGCCCCACCTCCTGGATTTTCCTCCTCCCTCCATCCGTGATGGTTCTAGTCGTCCCAAACTGCTTTTGGTCTTCTTATTCCTCTTGGGTTGAAGCAAACCAAATTTCCCCCAGGCACCTCAGTTGTGGAGAGGGGCCCATATTTTTTTTTAACAACGCCCCCGCACCCAACCTGTTCCTCCCCCTTCGCAAGCTTCCAACTTCTAACCGCAATAGTGACTCTATGCTTGGTGTTTAGTTCGGTGTATAAATGGAATGTTGTGGAGATGACCCCTCCCTGTGCTGGCTGATTCCTCTCCCTTTTCCCCTGGTCACCACTACTCATGGAAGCAGGACCAGTAAAGGACTTTCGATTGAAAAAAAAAAAAAGAAGGAGCAAAGGGAACAGATGCAAGATATATTTGTTGGGAGACATTCTCCATGAGTCCCTTCGGTTTCTGCACATCTTGTGTGCAAAGCACTGGCTACCCTTGGTTCCAGACTAACTTTTCAAAGATGTTTATATGGATAACAGCCTTGGAAGAAATGATCTCCCTCTGGAGCAAAGGTGAAGCATCTTTGTTGCCCAATATAAAAGATTTGGGTTCCCTAAGTTCAGAGTTTCTCTCCTGTAACGCAATGCACTTCATGTATGGATGTCACCTGGCCCTCTTCATGACATCCTATGGGAGTTGGGTCTTGGAGAAACAGTGAATAAATATGTTGATACTCTGGCTATTGCTATTGCTATGACTAATAAAGTTCTTTGTCTCTAACCCAGGAATCCTTCCGCCAGCATCTATGGAACTGCGGCAGGCAAGTTCATTTGCAAGTAAGCTAAAGGCTCAAATCCTTCACAGTTCTTGATGATATTTAGGGGAAAAAAATCAGCAGGATTGGTGAATAGCCAAATGTAGAATGTTAGGGAGAAAAAAGGAATCAAAGATTACTTCTGGTTTTTTTGTTTGTTTGTTTGTTTGAAGGGTGAAGTTTGGACAGTGGTTTGAATGGTTACTTTAGACAGTGGTGTCACCAACAGAGGTGGAATATATAACAGGTACAAGAATGTAATATATAATGAGACATAGTGGGTGCTGGGGATGAGATAATAAATTCAGTTTGGAGGTCTATGAGACATCCATGTGGAAGTATCCAACACAGAGCTGAATAATGAAGGCAAAAGGGGAAGAGCTGGATTAAAGATATATAGGGTTCATTAGCATCAGGGCATAGGTAAACCCATGATATTGGATAAAATCCTCTTTCATATAGAAACCATCATATTCATCCTTAAACTCTTAGTCCCCTGCAGAGGGCTTTGCACAATGTATATGCTTAATAAATGCCTGTTAAATAAATGGCTAAAAACAGATCCAGAATTAGTTGTATCCTTTATTTAAATTAAAATTGCTTCAGTGGTTACCGGTGTAATGCTAATCCATGTTTTCTCAAATCAGAGTCTCAAATACAGGGTATGTACTTTTGTTTCACACGAAATACAACCAGTTTCATACACAAGTAATTACAAACTCTTACATGTAACATGGAAGCAGAACAGAATTCTAAGACTCATAATATCATGTCATTAAAAAGCAATATTGTTGGTTTTCTTATCGGAGAAAAAAGTTCTATTATCCACAGGATCACTCCTACCTTCACTCATTCAACATAACAAAAAACTTACTGAGGACCTACTATGTTTAAGGAACGGTGCTGAAATCTGTAAGGGATCTAAAAAGCATAAAAGTCCCATCCTTAAAGGAATTTACAAAAGCGGGGTGGTGGTATATACATCAGACCAGAATTTAGTTCCAAGTTCCACATTTAGCAATTTTATGACCTTGAGCAAGTTACTTAACCTCTACAACCTTTAGTTACTAAACTTGTAAAAAGAAAATAGTGCAAATGCATACCTCATAAATGGCAATGAGATGTACATTTTGTAATACACGTAGAGTATGTATTATAATACTCCATCAAAAGTAGTGGCCAGTATGATTACCATCATGATAAACTAGTTGGGGAAGAAATACTCATAGAAATACTCATAGAAAAACCACTCAGTGAGAGAGAGTGCAGAACATTATAAATGCCATTGAAGTGCTAAAGCACTAGAAACACAGACCCTTAGGAACCTGTTGAAAACAGTAGTAGTTAACACTGTGTTTTAACTTATTTAAACCAGCCCAACAAACCTATGAATGAATAGTATTATTCCCATTTTCTAGATGAGAAAACTGACACCTAGACAAGTCAAGTAACTTACTCCGGTTCACCCAGCAGAAAGTGGTGGAGCAGGAAATAAATCCAGGCTGTCTGGCTCCAGAGTCTGATGCCAAGCTGGCTCCTCAGGGAGAATCATGCATTTTTATGACTTATATTTTGAAGACAAAAGAACTGAACTCTTTGAAACTATTTGCCTTCAACTCACAACTATTATACAAATACTATTCTACTCAGAATTGAAAGATTATTTTAAAATATCTAAACAGGGCCAGGTGCGGTGGCTCACACCTGTAATCCCAGCACTTTGGGATGCCAAGGCGGGCAGATCACCTGAGGTCAAGAGTTCGAGACCAGCCTGGCCAACATGGTGAAACCCTGTCTCTACTAAAAATACAAAAAAATTAGCTAGGCGTGGTGGCGTGCACCTGTAGTCCCAGCTACTCAGGAGGCTGAGGCAGGAGACTCACTTGAACCCCAGAGGCAGAGGTTGCAGTGAGCCGAGATCGCACCATTGCACTCCAGCCTGGGCAAACAAGAGTGAAACTCCGTCTCAAAAAAAAAAAAAAAAAAATCTAAACGACAAGCGGAGAGACTTTTCTAGGTTAGCTCAGGTCCTATTTCACAGATTCTGAAAACTGTAAAGGAAGGAAGATTTAATGCTTCATACCAAACACGGTGTAAGACAAAATCACAGTGCATCATGGACGGATGCACAAAATCCAAAGTGACTGAAAGTGTAGGGCTTTGGGCTTAAAGCTCTGAGGCACCTTTATGAAATAAAATGACTCCATTTACCAACTCTCATTTCCTACTGTTCATAAGCACTTCCTTAAGCTTAATTTAATATACACTCCTCTCAGATGCAGAGTTTTGGGGGTTGTTTTTCCATTTCCATGTGAATAATGTAACAGACTGATGAGATATATTCAGCCACTGTGTTGGGCCACCTTGGACTTTCATCAAATTTTGTTTTATTTAATTTTCAAAGAAAATAACGATGAAATACCCTAAATATCCAATCACTGAGTGATGGCTAAATAAAAGAAATAAAAGAAAAGAAAAACAATATCTATAAAGACTTGGAAAAAATAGTATTAGGTATTCAGTGAAAAAAAGCTTGCTACAAAATAACATAGACAAGATGATTACATTTATGGATAAAAATGTATGCATAGGGCAAAAAAGCCTGCAAGGAAATGTACCAAAATATTAAAAGTGATTTTTTGTGTGTTTATAATATGAGCCCTAGTCTTTCACTTTCTCAGTGTTTCTTTATTTTCTGAATTTTCTTTGATACATATATTATTTGTACCTTTTTTAATTGCAGTAAACCAACATAAAAACAAAAAAAAAAGTTCAATGTGCTATCCATTGCACTACAGAGCCTTCTTATACTTTTTAAATGTTTGGAATATTTGTATTACAGACATATTAATGGATAAATAGATGCCAAATTAGATAGACAGATAGATAGATGATATGGAGACAGACATTCTTTTACCAAAACATTACAGAACAGCTCCTCTTAGAAATGTAGTCAAAATCTGGCTTCCCCGTCCAATTCAGCTGTCTCTTTCTTTAAACCAATCAACCATGTATTTCTTTAAGGTAAATGTTACTTAAAAGCATCTTAGATGGACAGATCTGACTTTTGAAGCCCTAAATAGAGGGCACAGGTAACCAATTAATGCATGAATTACAGCCATGCGTCGCTTAACAACAGAGATATGTTCTGAGAAAAGAGTGCTTAGTTGATATGCTTGTTGTCATGTGAACATCATAGAGCGTACTTACACAGACTTAGATGGTATAGCCTACTACACACCTAGGCTTTATGATATGGCCTATTGCTCCTAGGCTACAAACTTGTACAGCATGTTACCATACTGAATACTGTAGGCGACTGTCGCACAATGGTATCTGTATAGCTAAACATATCTAACCATATAAAAGATGCAGTAAAAATACAGTATAAAAGATTAAAAATGTTACACCTGTAGAGAGCACTTATCATGAATGGAGCCTGCAGGAATTAGAAGTTGTTCTGGGTGAATCAGTGTGAGTGAAAGTGAAAGCCTAGGACATTACTATACACTACTGTAGACTTCATATGTACACCTAGGCTACATTAAATTTATAAAGTATTTTCTTTCTTCAATAGAAATTAGACAGCTTACTGTAACTTTTTTATTTTATAAACTTTTTATTTTTTAACTCTGGACTCTTGTAATAATGCTTAGCTTAAAACATGAACACATTATATAGCTGTACAAAAATATTTTCTTTATATCCTTATTCCATAAGCTTTTTTCTATTTAAACATTTTTAAGTTAAAAATTAAGACACAAACACACACACTAGCCTAGGCCTACACAGGGTCAGGATCATCAATATCATTGTCTTCCACCTCCACATCTTGTCCACTGGAAGCTCTTCAAGGGGCAATAACAGGCATGGAGCTGTCATCTGCTATGATAACAATGCCTTCTTCTGAAATACCTCCTGAAGGACCTGCCTGAGGCTGTTTTACAGGTAATGTTTTATTTTAGAAGCAAAAGCAGTACACTCTAAAATAATAATAATAAAAAGTATAGTAAATATGTAAACCACTAACATAGTTGTTTATTACTATTATCAAGTATACTTACTATTATCACAAATATACTTACTATTATCAGTATACAATTAGGTATACTGTATATCACTGGAGGTGCTATAGTTTTACGGGACTGGCAGGGCAGGTTTGTTTACACCAGCATCACCCAAACACATGAGTAATGCACTGTGCTACAACATTACAACAACTACAGCCTCTCTAGGAGTTTTTCAGCTCCATTATAACCCTATTGGACCACCATCTTATATGCAGTTCTAACGTTGACTGAAAGATGATTATGCAGTGCCTGACTGTAGCTGCCATACAAATGTGACAGGAAGAGTAACTTAGCTCATACACAATTACATACATACTTACTTGTTAAGAGACAGAATCTCGTTTCTGTCACTCAGGCTAAAGTGCAGTGGCATGATCACGGTTCACTGCAGCCTCGACCTCCTGGGCTCAATTGATCCTCCTACTCCAGCCTCCCAAGTAGCTGGGACTACAGGAACACGCCACCGTGCCCAGCTAATTGTTGTATTTTTTGTAGAAACAAGGTCTCACTATGTTGGCCAGGCTGGTCTGGAACTCCTGGCCTCAAGCAAAGATACACACTTTCTTTTGGCAGCCACAATTAATTATCAATATAAATGTCAGTATGACAAACTGAAACTGCTTTTCAGAAAAGGTTATCCAAACTTAATTTTGTCAAAGAAAAAACCTACTCTATTGGCCAGAAAGTACTGAGTTCAGTCTAACGAAATGAGTAGAATAGGTACACAAACTACACAGTGTACTTTGAGGGCTGTTTCCATCTGGAAATGTGCATCATGTACACATTACTCCACATGCAACCAGTCATCCTTTAACCACCTTCAAAACACCAGCCATAACACAATCCGAAAAAGAATAATAGTATGCATTTTTTTAAAAGAATACAATTATTGGAAGAACTTTGGGAAATTAACGTAGCCCTACTGTGGAGGTCAAATTCATACGTAGTACAAAATGAAAACAAATCTGACATACTGAACACTTGTCATGTGGCTCTCACTGAAAGGGTAAGGAGAATTTTCAAAGCAGGATAGAAACTGGAGTTCAGTGGAAAGTACAGATGCTTGACTACCTTTCTTTATGGGGAACAGAAACATTCTATTCGCCCCCTGCTGCTTTGGCCAAGTTAAGCTCAGCCTCCCCTGCCATTCTTCCAAGACAGGGAACCAACGTCTTGATGCTGGCTAACAGATAATTCAAACACGCACACACACTTCATCGCTGTAAGAGGTACCTCTATGTGGTTGTCAGCCTTTAACGATATCAACTCAACAGGCCCACAAGCTTTTTACAAAATAAACATAAATTAATTGGGAGACAAAGATGGAGCGATAGGAGGGGGCATTCTTAAAAAGATGGAAAGTCAATTGCATTAGTGGTCACAAAAGAACCAGGGGTGTTTTTGTTTGGCAATGGAGCAGCTACATGCAGAATGTTAACCTCTTTGAATAAGGCATTGGTGATTTTAAGAAATTAATTTTAGGTCTGATTAGTGCCAAGTGCAGAATTTCTGCAAGAAGAAGTCATGGAGTAGAGAAAAATCTACAGTGTCTGTTCCTCTTTCTGTTTATAACCTCTGGACTTCAGTATCGTCTCTTGGGCTATCTGCAGAGGCCTTTTTATACTCATCAACTCAGAATTCCCCCTTGCTAATTATGAAATCTTAAGAAACTGGGTATAGGAAAACACAACTTTTGGTCACAACTTTTTGTTCCTATTTATTAATATATCCTAACTCACTTGGCATTCCACATCTATAGACGCTATTTATGGTTCATAAATTTAGTTTTCCCACTGGTTCAGATAAACAGGTCCTAAAAATGATTTAAGATGTGCTTTTTTCTACAAAGTCTCAAAAGCCATCAGACATTACAATGAGTGTGAATCATGGATGGACTATGGTGTTGAGGCTTAGGGCTTGGACTCTGGAATCAGGAAAATCTGGATTCAAATCCTGACTTTGTATGTCAAGTTGTGTAACTCTGAGCAAGTTCTTTAAGTTCAAAATGGTCCTGACCCCAGTGGGGCTATTGGGAGGAAGGAATGCAATAGTTTACAAAAAGCAAGCAGCAGATCTGAAATTCTACCTCTTGGGGCTACCTAAGGAACAATGTTTTCAAATTATAAAATCTCTGCTGGGAGACAATAGAATCAAGAAGAAAGAGAGTGTTTTCACTTTAGTCACTACACAAATTAAAGTTTCTGTGGGGCTAGTGTCAGCTTTACTTTAACCTAAATGTGTGACGTATTAACCACTCCCAAGCTCCATTTCCTCTAAAAGGAGATGGTTGTCTCAACGAAGCTCTATCAAGATCTGAATACTTGCAAAAATGAAATCCACATTACTGTGTGCACCCTATATTGTCCAACAACACAAGTGCCTTTTAACAATGAGATCATATTCTCTTTCCATCTACTTCTCCCATACTTTAGTATATTTTACTGCACTATGAGCTTCTCAAAAGGAAGGACAATGTCTTGCCTGTTGTTTCTACCCATAGTGCTTCTAACAATATCTGACACATGACTGATGACCGATGAATAAATGAGTGACTGAATCATCTCAGTATCCTCCCCAAAGGCACATAAATTTTGCACACAGTAGGTATCAAAATACATTTGTTGGAAAAATGGATTTGAGCAAAACTGGGAATGCCTTTATAGGTAGGGACTTTCTCTTACTCATCTCTGTAGCCCCTGGGCCTGGGCAGAACCTGGCACATAAAGAAAGGAGGATCAACGAATCTTTTTGCTCTGGAGACATGCTGGTAATTGACCTACTCAAAAAGTAATTGGTAAGGTGTGTGTGGATTCCAGTTCTAGAAGGCCTTCTCTGTGTCTGGCACTGTACAAGATGGTTTGCATGATGTTTTCTTAACAGCTCTGAAAGGGATGAGTGACATCGTTTTAAAATGAGTGAGCAAGGGCTCAGAGAGATTAAGTCACTTACCCAAAATCACAAAGCTGATAAATAACAGAGCTGAGATTTAAAACCAGGCTTCTGGAACCTGTGCTTTTTCCATTATGGGAGGTTAAGAAAGAAGAGAAAGCACCAAAATAGATGGGACCACCTTATTTGAAGCTGCGTGACTTTAGGGGAGGATGGAGGAGGCAGCAACAGGTAGATAGAGCTCAAGGAGTGAGGCTGACCAGTGGGGCCAACCGCCCCAGCCAATTATTGATCCATGGGCCTGCCACCTGCAGCCATGAACAGCAGGTCTAGAAGAATGTTGATTAGAGGCATTTCCCAAGCAGAATTGACCAGGTAGTGGCTGGCAGTAATGGCAGTGCAGACCAATTCCTTCTGGTCATTATATACAAGTCCAGGCGATCCCATCGGAATGCCTTGGGCCCAGATCTTGGAACAGTAGTCCACTTGCCATCTTGGAACCAATGCACAAAGCACAAGAGCTCCCACATGGAAAGACTAACCACATTTTCCAGACTGAGTGCTAGAAGAGGAGGAGGCCTGAATACTTTGTCTCAGAGGAAGAAATGTAATGACTCTTGGTTTTGGAAAAATCAATTTTAAGAGTAAGCCTAAGTCCCATGTGCTCATCATAGAAACAAAAAGAGATAACATTCATTGTCAAAGCATCAGAACAGAAGAGCTGCCATTTTTTAAAAATGCTGTTTTATAGTTTTGTTAAGATTCAGCATGTAAACAGCAGTACCCCTCCTATGACTACAGGGAAAACTAATTTAATAAAATCAAATATGTTTGAAACATCTTCTGTTTTTAACAGTAACATCAACTAGAAACCTGGAATCTTATACATCCGTATACAGACAAGATAAAACACTCAGTATAATTACTTTTTAATTCATCTAGGGGTACAAAAGTAATTCTTCTAGAGACACCACACTAGACTCTCTAGTTTGCAGGCTCAGAGTAACCCACTTTAAATATCTGAAGCAGATCCTGCCATCCCTCAGCTCAAATGCCCCATGCTTCCGGAGGCTTCTCCATGTCAGCTCCACCGAGAGGGTCTAAGCCCAGAGTAACATCTTTCTTACTACGAGAGCTTAACAGCCTGCTTAGATGGAGAGGACAAAAGCTACACAGGATGTTAGAGAGAAAGCAATGCCAGGTCAGTAACTAACCGAGCTTTCTCCCTGAGTTGGAAAAAAACAAACAAAAAAAAAAAAAAAGAAGAAAAGTCAAAAAAAAAAAAAGCCCTCGAGACGGAAAGCATTGATGTAATTTCACTATTCCTAAGCATGCCAGAAGCCATAAATATTTGTAAAGCACAGTCTTTATATTTGCAACATTCAAGGGCATAACTAGAAAAAAAAAAAAAAAAACCAGTGTGTAAATATGCACATGTGCTAACTATTCTCTTAGATCACCCAAAAAGAAAAAAAAAAACGCAAGCAGGCAAGCAGAAGTCCAAATATTGCTGGAAAAGTTTGGGTTGTTTCTGTCTGAAATTTACTCTGATCAGCCCTGTAGAATCTGTCCTTGCATACTACCTTGAAGGAAAAAAAAAAAAATGAAAAGGAACTTTATAGATAGAACCTCCAAACCCGTGCTTGACTATTCTCTGTCCTCTCCCCTCCCAGAGCAGCCAGTCAGAGCTTGGAGAACACATCACCCCCAGGGACCATTCTGAAGCTCTTCCCTGAGCTAGCCAGAACCCTGGGCCCTGGGAGCTTTCCCTTGTCACCCTGAAGCCCCACAAAACAAAGCAATCCTTCTCCAAGATGGCCCTCTAACTAGTTAAAGATCATTCTCATGTCTTCTCCTTTTCTGGCTTGCTCTTTTCTGGACATACCTGGTTTGTCACTGTTAATACCCCAAGGGTGGTCTGACCAGCACACACTTAGAAAAGATAAAAGCACCAAAACCCTTCCACTCAGGCAGTCCATTTCACTTAACACTATCAATCAAAGCAACTAAACATTGTAACTAGTGATCCCTGCCCCAACCCACAATTGTACTTAAGTACAATTTTAAGTACAATATTATTAATTAATATTAATAATAAAACAGCTACCTGTTACTGAGTGTCTGCTGTCTGCCAGGAATTGTGTTAGACAGAGTCAGTTCTGCTATAACACAACATATGAGTTCTGAGAAATCACCATACTATGCAAAATTGTGCAGTAAAAACAGCAGAGTTTATGGGAAAACAGGATTGGAACACACTACTACTTTCTTGTGGAAACGGGCATTGTAAGGGTTACAGCTTATGGGTTATTGTGAAGTGGTGGGTGGGGGGCTGGTTATCAGAAAATGGACAGAAAGTTGTAATGGCAGATGTGGACAAGTGTAACTCGAGTGTAACTCAACACACCTGGTGAACTGAGGGAGGTGGTAGATGTTTCAGGTGTGTGTGTTTGTATATTGCCATGCATCTCACTTTAGCTAAGTGCTGTCTTCTGAGTCCACCTAGTACTTTTCATGGATAAAACTGACTATGTAAGTAAACATAAAATTTGCATTATTCCCAAATTTTTCTGAATACATCAATCAGCTTTGAAAAAATGTGTGTGTTTTCAAAACAACTGTTATAGCAGCACTGACTGCGCTTTATCTTATTGAATCCTAGCAACACTGAAAAATCAGTAGTACTAACTCCATGTTCCAGAAAAGGAAACACAGGCTCAGCGAAGTTAAATGATTCCCAAAGCCACATCACTGGTTGATATGGTTTGGCTCTGTGTCCCCACCCAAATCTCAACTCGAATTGTAATCCCCACATGTCAAGGGAGGAGATTGCTTCTCCTTCACCTTCCACCATAATTGTAAGTTTCCTGAGGCCTCCCCACACATGCAGAACTGTGAGTCAATTAAACCTCTTTTGCTTATACATTACCCAGTCTCAGGCAGTTCTTTATAACAGTGTGAAAACAGACTAATACAGAAAATTGGTCCTGAGAGAAGTGGGGCATTGCTATAGAGATATCTGAAAATGTGGAAGTGATTTAGGAACTGGGTAACGGGCAGAGAATAAAAAAGTTTGAAGGGCTCAGAAGAAGACAGGAAGATGTGGGAAAGTTTAGAACTTCTTAGAGACTTGTTGAATGATTTTGACCAAAATGCTCATTGTGATATGGACAATGAAGTCCAGTCTGAGGTGGTCTCAGATGGAAACGAGGAACTTATCGTGAACTGCAGCGAAGGTCACTCTTCCTATGCTTTAGCAAAGAGACTGGTGGCATTTTGCCCCTGCTCTAGAGATCTGTGTAATTTTAAACTTGAGAGAGATGGTTTGGATATCTGGCAGAAGAAATTTCCAAGCAGCAAAGCATTCAAGATGTGACCTGGCTTTTTCTGAAAGCATACAGTCATAGACATTCACAGAGAGATGGTCTGAAATTGGGATTTATGTTTAAAAGGGAAGCAGAGTATAAAAGTTTAGAACACTTGTAGTCTGACCATGTTGTAGAAAAGAAAAATCTATCTTCTGGGGAGAAATTCAAGCTACCAGCTGCATAAATTTGCATAAATAAAGAGAAGCTGAATGTTGATAGCCAAGACAATGCGGAAAATGTCTCCAAGGCAATTCAGAGATCTTCATGGCAGCCCCTCCCATCACAGGCCCAGAGGCCTAGAAGGGAAAACTGGTTTTGTGGGCCAGGGGTCCCTCCTGCATTCCCTATTCTGTGCAGCCTCAGGACGTGGCACCTTGAGTCTCAGCCACTCCAGTTCTAGCCATGGCTAAAAGGGGCCAAAGTACAGCTCAGGCATTGCTTCAGAGGGTGGGAGCCCCAAGCCTTGGCAGCTTCCACCTGGTGTTGGGCCTGAGAGTGCACAGAAGACAAAAGTTGAGCTTCAGAAGCCTTTGCCTAGATTTCAGAGGATGTATGGAAATGTCTGGATGTCCAGGCAGACAGACGTCTGCTGCAGGAGTGGAGTCCTCATGGAGATCCTCTACTAGGGCAGGTAGAGGGGGAAAATGGAGTTGGAGCCCCCACACAGAGTCCCCACTGGGGAACTGCCTAGTAGAGCTGTGAGAAGAGGGCCACCAGCCTCTAGATCCCAGAATGGTAGATCCACTGGCAGCTTGCACTGTGCACCTGGAAAAGGTACAGGCACTCAATGCCAGCCCATGAAAGCAGCTGTGTGTCAGGGGGTGCTGTATCCTGCAGAGCCATAGGGGCAGAGCTTCCCAAGGCCTTGGGAGCCCATCTCTTGCATCAGCATGCCCTGAATGTGAGACATAGAGTCAAAGAAGATTATTTTGGAGCTTTAAGATTTAATGGCTGCCCTGCTGTGTTTTGGACTTGGTGCAGGGCCTGCAGCCCCTTTGTCTTGACCAATTTCTCCTATTTGGAATGGGAACATTTACCAAATTCCTGTATCCCCATTGTATCTTGGAGTTAATTAACTTGCTTTTGATTTTACAGGCTCATAGGTGGAAAGAACTTGCCTTGTCTCAGATGAGACTTTCGACTTGGACTTTTGGGTTAATGCTGGGATGAGTTAAGACTTTGGGGGACTGTTGGGAAGGCATGATTGGCTTTTAAATGTGAAAAAGACATGAGCTTTGAAAGGGGCCAGGAGTGAAATGGTATGGTTTGGCTCTGTGTTCCCACCCAAATCTCATCTCAAATTGTAATCCCCACGTGTCAAGGGAGGGACCTGGTGGGAGGTGATTGGATCATGGGGGTGGTTTCCCCCATGCTGTTCTCATGATAGTGGTTGTTTTAAACCAACAAGATCTGATGGTTTAAAAGTGGCACTTCTCTCTTAGCACTCTCTCTCTCCTGCTCTGCCATGTAAGACATGCCTCGCTTCCCCTTCACCTTCTGCCATGATTTTAAGTTTCCTGAGACCCCCCCAGCCATGCAGAAGTCTGAGTCAATTAAACCTCTTTTGTGTTTATAAATTACCCAGTCTCGGGTAGTTCTTTATAGCAGTGTAAAAACAAACTAAAACACTGGCAATAAGTAAGGTGCAAAGCAAGGATATGGCCAAGGTCTACCCAGCCTCTTCTCCACCACGTTATGCCCTATTGTTACCACTTTCTTTTACTTTGGCAACCAGTGCTGGGTAGGAGGTACTGTGACACTTTCTGGGACTTAAAAGCAGATTCAAAACTGCTCTGACTCCTCCACTCCTGCTTTAATTGTCTGCCCCACAGTGGCGTAAAAGTTAATGCAAACATATATGTCTGTAGCATTACCCATGTCCCTTCCCTCAAGTATGAGCTACAGCCTCAAAGATAATTAAGTTTTTATGAAAGTTTTTTTTTTTTTTTGGCCTCATTGCTATGATATTCACCAGTCAGATTCAACAGAATTTAAGCTGATTTCATGGAGCTTAAGGATTTACTTTCTGGAAGGCCCTTTCACTGTTTTCACAACCTCCCTTCCTGGGAGCTTGTGTTCAAGTTCCTTGGCGAGGAAATAAGCTGTCTTACTCCATAAAATGACTGTTGAAAATGAAAGTCAGACCAAGTCACTCCTTTCTTGGAAGACTTCCATGGCTCCACACTGTCCTTAGGATCAAGTCCAAGCTCCCCAGCATGGCCTGCAAAGCGCTCCTTGATCTGTCCCCAGACTATTTCACAAGCCACATCCCTATCCACTTATCTGTCCTCACACTGGATGTTCCAGAAAGACTGAATTACTTTCAGTTCCACCAGTACTCTATGGTTCTGCACTTCCAGACTGTACATTATTCCTCCTACCTGGAATACTCTCCATGCCATCAATTACATCACACTCCCTTCGCCTGTTGAATGCCCATTCCATCTCCAGATCTCAGCTTCTATGTTCCTTCCTCCTGGAAGCCTTCCAGGGTCCTGTCCCCACATCTGAATTAGGAATCCCTCATGAGGGTGCTCCCATAGCATGCTGCATATTCCCTATCACACTATCCCTATCACCCGCATTCCCACTTTGGTGAAATTACTTATTTGTCCAATTACTAAGCTCTGTGAAGGCAGGAACTGCATCTGGTTGATTAAATGAATAAATGAATGAATACATTTGCATAACACATATCACAAAAGAGCTTTCAATGTGCAACATCTCATCATATGCCATATGAAACAAATGAGTAATCAAACAAAGGATCCACGGGAGCAAATTCATTAGCTATTACCACACAGCCAGTATGTGGCGGAACATCCAAGTAAATTATAGCAACTGTGTTCTAGGCACTGGGTATACAGCAATAACCAAATCAAACAGAAACACTTGTCCTAGTGGCGCTCACGTTCCCAAATAAATAAGTCAATATATCAGTACATCAATATATCAGTTTATCAGATGGCAATGATATAATGGAAAAAAAAATAAAGAAAGGAAGGAGATAGTTAGGGCCTCACTGAGATGGTATAATCTGAACAAAGACCCAGAAGAAGAGAGGGAGTGATCCCTGCTGGTCTGTGATCTCCAAAGTGCTGAAGCAGGAGTAGCCTGGCAAGTTCAAGGAGGAGCAGCAAGGACTGGACAGCTGGAGAGGAGTAGCTGCATCTTGGAGAGGAGAATAGTAGCTAATATTTCCTGAACACCTACTATGTGCCAGGGGAATAGAGTAAAAAACCAGAAAAACAAATTCTGTCTTTACAGACCTTACAATCTAGTTGCTTAGGTTTAAATATGCTGGAATCAAATCACATGCTCTGAAATAAACCATGCATATAAAGGTCAGTTCACTCCTTAGCCTATCAGGAGGATGTTGATCAACTGAAAACTGCTTTGCAAACCTACTAAATGAAAAAATAGGTAGTGAAAGTTGCCCCCACCAGTAATTTTTGTGTTGGCCTCCTAGGGATGAACAAGAAGTCATCTTCTGTATATAAACAGTGCCAGCTGCCACATCACAGGGGTTTATGAACTGTGGCTTTCTGATCAATGTATGAAATTAACAGAAAACTGTTTTAAAACATATTATTGCTAGGGAAATTACATAACAAAGACAAAAGTCCTATTACTTAAAGTAATGAAAACAAAAATAAGGATTTATAAGCTTCCCAGCTCTGACCTAAATTTGCTGTGCATTATTTTTCTACATGTCTTTCTACTTTAGAAAAACCGCTACTAATTGCATTCACATTACACAGTATCAACCAAACCTGGATTTGGGTTTCCTCCAAGACCACCAACAGGCTCAAGTTACAGCAAGTTTATTAAGTGGAATTTTTTTTCTCTTTTGTACAAAAACTAGAATGCTGTTACCTTTTGGGGTGGCTTAGCAGATAAATGCTTGATGTGTAACATTTTAAGAAAATCCCGAACATATAAATAAGGGGAATATGCACATTTTCTTAACTCGCAAAATAATACAGGATTTTTTAAAGTCTACAGTTTATTGGTGGCTGGGAGCCTGAAGCTAATGAAAAAAACATTTACAAGTTTGGTTTCCACAATTTTATTCTGTGTTCTCTAGGTGCAGATGCTCCTGGCTGTACTGTAGGAAAACCTGGAACTTGGCTGGAAATGGAGAACACAAGCAATTGGAAACCAGTTCAGTTTCACCCAGTTTAAATTTCCCTGCAGTGAGTATGGCACCAGCTCCCCCCTCGGAAGCCAAACATGAAAACTTACTATTTTCATGGCAATATCCAGCCTTGGTCTTCCTTTAATAGGCTCTCCTCTCATACTTCAGAACAAGAAACCTAGATAGTTTCCTGGTGATTAAATCATCCAAATTGTGTGTCATCAACGCCTTGGCAAGTGTTGAGGCCAAGCAGAATGCTTCCAGTTTACAGAACAAATTCCATCCAACCCCTTGTCAGCATTGCCATCTCCCCTGAGTCCCCTCCAGTTTCTTACCTTCTCCTTTGTATTGATTACCTCAGAACCCTACATGCAGTTCTGATTTCCCAGCAGCAAAAGAAAGGGAGTGGGGTGAGGTTGGGACAGGGGTGTAAATAAACAGCACCTGTAGGCAAAGGTTTCATGACAAAGGCACCAAAAGCAATTGCAACGAAGCAAAAATTGACAAATGGGGTCTAATTAAACTAAAGCGCTTCTGTGCAGCAAAAGAAACTACGACAGAGTAAACAGACTACCTACAGAATGGGAGAAAATTTTCACAAACTATGCACCCAGCAAAGGTCTAATATCCAGCATCTATAAGAAACTTAAATTTACAAGAAAAAAACAACCAATCCCATTAAAAAGTGGACAAAGGCCATGAACAGACACTTCTCAAAAGACATACATGCAGCCAGCAGCCATATGAAAAAAAGGATAATGGCTTCCAGTGCCATCCATGTCCCTGCAAAGGACATGATCTCATTCCTTGTTATGGCTGCATAGTGTTCCATGGTGTATATGTACCAAATTTTTTTTATCCAGTCTATCATGTGGCCAATAAACATATGAAAAAAAGTTCAACATCACTGATCATTAGAAAAATGCAAGTCAAAACCACAGTGAGATACCATCTCACACCAGTCAGAATGGCTATTACTAAAAAGTCAAAAAATAACAGATGCTGGTGAGGTTGTGGAGAAAAAGGAATGCTTTTTCTCCACAATGTACCATTGGTGGGAGTGTAAATTAGTTCAACCATTGTGAAAGACAGTGTGGTAACTCCTCAAAGACCTAAAAATGGAAATACCATTCAATCCAGCAATCCCATTACCAGGTATGTACTCAAAGGAATAGAAATCATTCTATTATAAAGACACATGCACGCATATATTCATTGCAACACTATTCACAATAGCAAAGACATGGAATCAACCCAAATACCCATCAATGATAGACTAGATAAAGAAAATGTGGTATATATACACCATGGAATACTATGCAGCCCTAAAAAAGAATGAGATCACGTCCTTTGCAAGTACATGGATGGAGCTGGAGGCCATTATCCTTAGCCAACTAACACAGGAATAGAAAACCAAATATCACATGTCCTCACTTCTAAGTGGGAGCTAAATGATGCGAACACATAAACACACAGAGGGGAACAACACACTGGGGCATATAGGAAGGTGGAGGGTGGGAGGAAGGAGAGGATCAGGAAAAATAACTAATGAGTACTAGGCTTAATACCCAGGTGATGAAATAATCTGTACAACAAACCCCCATGACACAAGTTTACCTATGTAACAAACCTGCACATGTACCCCTGAACTTAAAAGCTAAAAAATAAAAATAAAAATAATCAGTGCCTGGCCTCCTACTTTTAGGGAAATCAGTCTTATTCATTACTGCCACTACTATGTTTTCTATTTCTGATCCTCTATTCCCTGGAACCCAGTATTTCCTTGTATTTATTTCTGTCCTAGATCTTACAGATGAGGGAACTGAGGTCCACCCAGCTGGAGGCAGGATTGAGACCACGCTAGGTTTCTTGACAACTGGATTGGGATTCATTCCTCTGAATCATTCTTGTTTAAGTCCAATGGCTCAAATTGAACCTACTGAATACGGATTTGGGCGTAAAAGGAAATAAACACTGAATATTTCTCCCAAGTCACACAGGATAAAGAAATAAAACATTCACATGATGGAATAATATGACACTATTAAAAATTCAGCTTTCAAAGAATATTTTTACCAGTTATATTTAGGTATAATTCACATAACATTCACCCATTTAGTGTACAGTTCAATAATTTTAGTAAATATATACAGTCGTGCAATCACCACATTCAACTTTTAAAACATTTCCATCATCCCCAAAAGTTCTGCTGCTCCTAGAAGTGACGCTAACCATTCCCACCTTGCCCGAGGCAAACACTGCTCTGCTTTCTGTCTCCAGTTTTTTGCCTTTTCTAGAAATGTGATGTACATGCAATCACACAATATGTGGTCTTTTGTGCTTGACTTCTTTCACTTAGCATAATGTTTTTGAGGTTTATCCATGTTGTAGCCTATCTGTATTTTGCTCCTTTTAATTACTAAATAGTATTCTATTGTATAGACACACCACATTTTGTTTATCCATTCACCAGTTGATGAACATTTAGGTTGTTTCTAATTTTTGGCAGTTATAAATAATGCTGCTTTGAATATCTGCATACATATCTTTGTGTGGGCATGTGATTTCATTTCTTTTGGATAAATACCTAGGACTGGAGCTCCTGGGTCATATGCTAAGTTTAATTTTTAAAGAAACTGCCAAATTGTTGTCCAAAGTAGCTGTACCATTTTAGATTCCTACCAGAAATAGACGAGGATTTCAGTTTCTCTACATCCTTACCAATGCTTGGTATTGTTAGCTGTTTTTTTAATCATAGCCATTCCGTGGGTATGTAGTGGTATCTTATTGTGGTTTCAGTTTATATTTGAATATTCAACAACACTGACAAATATTTACCACATATTATTAAGAGAAATAAAGCATGATTCAACATAGTTTGTAAAGAAAGACCTTATACATATGCAAGCCCTATACATACATGAAGACTGAAAAAAGACACATCAAAATATTGACAAAGAATAGGAAAGCATTTTTTTCTTTGCTCATAACTGTAAAATTTTTATGAGTAAATATATAATAAAAGTATTTTTAGAAGTTTAAAATATTGCTAAAACACTAAGAATTATGTATCGCCAGTCATTAAGAGGTAGGATACATACCCAAGCCTCAGCTAAACTCAATTCTATTATTCATTTATGAATCATCCATTGTGGGGTTGTTTGTAGCAAATTTGCAAAACCAGATGAGCTTCTCACAGCCTCAAAGCATGCTTCTGAGACCCTACCCCAGGGATCAGCAAACTGCAAACCCCAGGCCAAATCCAGCTCACTGTCTATTTTTGTATGGCCTACAAACTTAAGAATGGTTTCTAAATTTTTTAATGACTGGGGGAAAAAAAACATAAGACAAATAATATTTTATGACAAATGAAAGCTGTATGAAATTCAAATTTTATTTCTATATATAAGTTTTTATTGGAACGTAGCCATGCTCATTTGTTTACAAATTATCTATGGCTGCTTTCCTGCTGTTAGAGCAGAGTGGAATAGTTGCAACAGAGTCTATATGGCCTGCAAAGCCTGAAATCTTTACTATCCAGACTTTTACAGAAAACATTTGTTGATTTCTGTCTACCCAACCCTGGTGGGTGCACAGAAAAGACAAAATCAGTTCCATTATCCAAAGGAAAACTCATTAGGAGAAAAAAAAATCTTTTTGGATTAGTTGCTCATTGTATTAATTCATATTAATATGTCTTTTCTTAAAAGGTAAGATTTCGGGCTCACGCCTGTAATCCCAATACTTTGGGAGGCCGAGGTGGGCGGATCACCTGAGGTCAGGAGTTCAAGACCAGCCTGGCCAACATGGTGAAACCCCACCTCTACTAAAAATACAAAAATGAGCCAGGAGTGGTGGCTCATGCCTGTAATCCCAGCTACTAGGAAGGCTGAGACAGGAAAATGGCTTGAACCCGGGAGGCAGAGGTTGCAGTAAGCCGGGATTGCACCCACCCTGGGCGACAGATCAAGACTTCATCTCAAAAAACAAAAAGTGTAAGATTTGGACTGGGTGTCGGGGCTCATGCCTGTAATTCCAACACTTTGGGAGGCTGAGGTGAGAAGATTCCTTGAAGCCCGGAGTTCAGGACCAGCCTGTGCAAGATACAAAGACCCCCTTATCTCCACAAAAAATAAAACAATTAGCCGGGTGTGGTGGCACGCACTCCTAGTCCCACATACTCAGGAAGCTGAGGCAGGAAGATCACTTGGGCCCAGAAGTCTGAGGTTACAATGAGCTATGATAGCACCACTGCAATCCAGCCTGGGTGACAGAGTGAGACCCTATCTCAAAAAAAAAAAAAAAGTAATATTTGTAGTTAGCAGCAATATCAAAAAACTTTCAAAGCACTATCTTAAATTATAAACCTTGTATCTATTAGGTCCTCCATACTCATTGAATGAATCAACATATAAACTGATGGATGGATGGGTGAGTGGGTAGATGAATGAGTGGGTGGATGGGAGGATTCAACATTTACTGGGGCTAACTGTGGACAAATTCCATAGCAAGTCCCATCATGGATTGGGAGGGACCAAGGAAAGAAGATCTGTCCTCGAGTCTCTGAGTAAGAAAATGGATATAAACCAGTAACTTGCAAAAGAAGAAATACAAATGACAAAAAATATTTTAAAAGATTTTTAACATCACCAGTAATCAAAAGTATATTAACTTAAATAACAATAATATTCCCTTTTTAACCCAGAAAGTTGGGGTTTTTTTTAATGACAATACATGGAGTCAGTTATGTGTAAAGAAAAAAAACCACTTTATTTCCAGAGAACACAGAGAGGGGGACACATTTCTGTAACCTTTATGGTAGCCACAATGATTGTGTAGATCAAAAGACTTTTACCTTTGACTTAATAATTCCACTTCAAAGGGTTATTGCCAAGAAAATAATCATGGATATGCACAAAAATTAACAGATAATCACAGCATTGTTTATACTAACAAAACAGAGAGAGGAGTAATGCCCAACAATTCAGCCATAGGGATTAAGAAAACTATGATGCAATCACACACAATGCTAAATTGTGTGATGCTTAAAAATTGATGATTTGAGAACAGTGTATTTTGATATGGAAAGCTGTTCACAATAACACTGATAAGTGGGAGGAAAGCAAGTTATAAAATCAACTTGCAAGAGAATTAAACTCATTTTTTAAAATCAGATATTTACATGGAAAAAGTTTCTAATGATATAAGCTTAAATGAAAATAATTATTGTCTCAATTATTTTTCTTTTTACATCTTTGCTCTTTTCTCATTTTCTACAACAAACACATCACATGTTTACCTTTTTAAATAATAAAAAGAATTAAAGATATCCTAATAAAATTGAGGACTTCGGGATGCTCATACAAGTAGAATAAAGGAATAAAATCATTCATTAATTAATAATTAGTTGATTAATTAATGCAAGCAAACTAGGTTGTAAGCTCTTATGAGCAGAGACATACTCACTTGTTCAACAAATATCTATTTCGCATCCACTATGTGCCAGACACTGTTACACATAGTACAGTTTCATCAGCAAACAAAATAGACAAATCGCTGCCTTCATGGAGATTCCATTCTAGTATTTCACATGTCTCATAATCTCTGAACCCCCACATCAGCAAGCACAGTGCTGGGCATGTGGGACAGTCCTACATTCAAAATTAATGTTGGTTAATTTCTTAACAAAAGGATTCATCACAGCAAGCTTCCCAGTACATTTACTAAATGCTTTTATCATCACAAGAAAATGTCTGCACCAAATACGGCTTTTCATGAAGCTGTCCAGTGTGCAAAGCAGAGTAAACCTGGAATACCAAAATCCCATATGAGAACACAGGTTTCTGGGGCAATTGTGACTCACTCCCCAGCCACTTGAGGAGAAGGGGGAGCTGTCAGATAATATTTCACGAATAGCTGGGCTTAAGTTACTTGAACCAGCTGGGACTTTTCTTAAGCTACATTTTCCTTTGGCCAAAATATCCTCACGGCTGAAGCTGCCTGCTCAGTATCATGCCACAGAGAAATCGGTCCTTCTGTTTTCCTCATAACTGCAGACGCTGCTTCTTTTTCAGGCTAGGGAAACCCATGGACCTGGTATTCAGCTTATGTAATAACTGGCTCCCTGCTGAGGTAAGCCACTAAGAGACCTGCACTCAATTTCAGAAGACAGATTTTTCTCCTTTTGGGCCAAAGTCGTTCATAAATTATTGACTCAAAATAAGTACACACGGGTGCTCTCAGTTTCCCAGAAGTCCTGAATCACTAACACATCAACTCACTATGATTTTCTTCCAAATGCAGCAGTGAAAAGTGTTGGCAGTTTCCAATGGATACCAAATGCTATCAACCATCAACAATTGTAAGGGTCTTTGAAGTTAAAACCACAAATGCCATCACAGGACTGTCAGAGAGAAGTCATTGAAAACTGCAGAGGAAGGCAAGGTGGTGGACTCATTCTGTGTTCAAATCTCACCATCAGAACTTCCTCTGTGGGTGAACCTGGGGTCAAGGAACTTGACTTTCTGAAGCTCATCAATGAAATAAGGATAATGACAGCATGGTTAAATGTGAGAATTATGCAGAGCACCTTGCTTTAATCTAGGAACAATGTGAATACTTAATTCACAGTAGTTGTAGTGCTTCCTCCCCCCAGCATAATCTTGAGAATAAAAAGGGCTGTGTGGATGGAAAGTGAACACAAAAAATCTTTCCCATTTCCTTGCTCCCAGAGGCTATTTATAGAGCACTAACAAGCACAGCTTGTTACAAAAGAAGCCTGTAACAGAGATAGCATATTCCACCACAATTGCTAGAAGGGCTTACATGTCAGACATTTGAATTCAAGTCCCATCTCTGCCACTTCCTAGCTGTACCACCTCACACAGGTTATTGAACTTCTCCATTCCTCACCTGTTTCTCCATCTGCACAACAGCAATAAAAACAATACTTATCTCTAAGGCTTGTTATAAGGATGATGTGAGAAAAAGACTTATAAAGTCCTAACACTATCACTACACAACCACTCCAGGCAGAGGATGCATGCAGAACCTTATCTGACCTTTGAATTTTACTGTCAACCCTTGGTATGTTCATTCTTGTATCCACATCTTCCCCAAGGCCATAAAAGAACTAATTCCAGCTAAACTCAAAATTCACATCAAACCTGAATCTGCATATAGCACAAATGACTGCAAGGTAGCAGAGAAAAAAAAGAAGGCAAAATTCACTCTTTTCAGGTGCTAGACTAGGATTTCAGTTCTACTGGGGCATTTTCCTTCTCCTAATCTCCCAACAGTCCTCCATAAACTAAAAGCAAAACAAAACAAACAATGAAAGCCTTCTACAGTGCGATCACAACTTCACTTTCCAAAATCCACCTTACTGAATACTGTTCTTTGTGGCCTGCAGCAGTACAGTGGGGTAGATTTCATGAAACAACCAAACAAGTGGGTAGAAAATGTAGCCAGATTGTAGGGGTTGCAGGGGGACAGGGAGAGCCACCAAACCTCACGACGCACCGTGTGGAGATCACTAAAACATTACAATGGCTTCAAATGTGTCACCCAGCTTAGCAATTCCACCCTTGGTCCTCGCCAACTTGAGATTCAACCAAAATGATATCTGATATTTTGATATCTTATCAATGACATTTTACTGAACAATTTGGAACTTTTGGCTCAACAAGTTAACCACTTTTGCCTTATTAAAAGAAAGAAGAGTTTTGGGTTTCAACCATGCTTCTTGATGCCTACATAGTGTTCCATGGTGATATTTGTAAAATACTTTCAGAACTGGACCATTTTACGCATCCAAATCCTACTCAGGCTTCAAGGTGTACCTCAGTTTCCCCATTTCCTACTTCTAAGAGATATCTTTTATTGCCAAGTACTATGAACTACTATGTTAGGAGATTTACATATATTATGTAAACTTTATCCTTACAATAAGACTATGATGTAGGTATTAATAATCCCACTTTATGATGAAACTTAATGACCAAAGAGGCTAATTTGTACAGCTACTGATTGACAGTGCTGGTATTCAAAGGAAACTTTAAGTTCCAGGCATTTTGTATTCCTCCAATCAACTATTTCAACCAACAGGTATTTTTTTCTCTCTACTGCCTTTCTCTAACGATTCCTATCTATGCCATGTCCTACGTTTTCAGCAACATCCTCTTCATGGGCTCCTGAAGAATATTACATTTTCTAATGGAAAGAACTCTATCCATACTTTTTTTCCATCTCCCTCACAACAATAACTGCTGCAGGGATGCCAAGAGTTTAAGAAGCTTATGTGACTTGCTCAAGATCACACTCAACAAGGAAGCAGGTTCAGCATAAACACACCAAAAAGCACCCATTGTTTTTCAAGTTTCATCCCTTACAAAAGGTATGTACCTGCCCTCATAAGTCAGTGCCTACAGAAACCATCTTCTTCCCCAGGAAGAAAAGATGTCACTTGTATAGGTCTAAGGAGGCCATAGATGATCCTGCCATAAAAAGAAAACAACATTAACCAACTGATGACCCAAAGGTAAGTGTTTGGATTTTCTTCTAAGCTGGAGAAGAAGATGTGAATCAGTCATGAGAAACTCCAAAAGCCACAGAAACTTTCTACGACACTCTGGGGAGAGCAGAACGTCTCCCCATCCCCTGGAGACTGTCTGACAAGGATCCTCAGAGGAATGAGGTCTAGTCCCAGAGAATCTTTACAAGGTTCTGGTAGCCTTCAATTCCCGGGGCTTTAGCAATTTTTCCTTATTAGTAGTAACCTTCTAGGGCCTCCCACTGAGACCCTGGAACAGAAATATAGGGAAGCATAATTCGAAATGCAGAGAAATCACACCATAGTCTCTACACACCAGTCTCGAATCCCAGCTCAGAAATCAACCTCTCTAGGCTGTTTGCTCATCTGTAAATTAGGAATGTTGAAATGATCAATGAGATAAGGTTACTAAGCAGTCAGCATCATGCCTGGTGCATAGAAGACAGTAATAATAGGTTATACCTTATGTATTCACCATCAGCCTCATCATAATTATTTCTGTCAGATCCTTTAAACAACAGACCTAGGGAGGAGAAAATGCCCATTTGGGGCTCTACCTAAACATAAGAACAATTTCCTCTTTTTCCTAAAAAAAAGATTGTTCTAAGCACTGTATTTGCCCTCTGGTTTTGTGAATTACTTCCCATCAGGCCATTGCCATCAATCAAAGGAACAGAAGCGCAGAGAGAAAAGATGTTCTAACAAATATAAATAGATCTTGGAGGTTAGATGGAGAAACAAGTGATAAAGTAAATAGAATAAAACAGCAGTAGTAGAATCTAGGTGGTGTTCAACTTTTCAATCTGTCTGACATTTTTCATGATACAATATTGGTAGGAAAAAAATACATTTCTATACTCATTATACCAAAGAGCCAACACTGAAGGGCCTCTGCTAAAGAAAAACAGAGCTAATCTGGTAAGAAGCCCCTAGAAATAATTTCCCAAGATTCATGTTAGGCAAATTTTCAAACTTTTTTGAAAACTCAGATCCTTTCCTTCCCCAGGCCCTTATTAGGGTATATGAGAAGAGTAAGAATCTTTCCAAGGAACAGAACTGGGTTCTAACCCCAGCTCAGATACTCACTGGCTACAGATACTTTAATCTTTTTGCATCTCAGTAATCTCATCTTCAAAACAGCAATAACAATACGTATCTCACAGGAGTACTGTAAAGGCTGAACATGCATATGTAAAGTGCCTCACTGATAACAGAGCCTCTGTAAATGCCATTATAACATTTCAGTTACTACAGTGGGCTCCATAGAGACACTCTGCATTTCTCTATGGGCTTCAGAGGTGGGCTTCTCCCATGAGCCATACTGCCAAGAGGGAGGAAGGCAGAAGAAGCACGAGGCTTAAACCAGGGTATCCCACAAACCAGCCAGCCCCGGCCTCCAAAACTCTCCCAGAGTCTAGGGCAAAATAACCCAAACAAATGAAATTGAGACAATAAATCGGAATTCTGCCCTCCCTCTAACCCTTCTCGCGTGAGTCCCAGTAACTGCACTTTGATTTTGATTAGAATGCTCGTTGTGCTTCCCTGCACCCTTGCAGCCCCCAAAGCCCCATCCTAAACAGGGATGTCCTCTTATTAAAGACAATCGTGCTTTAATCTACGTACCAGAGCATGCTAATGATACTGTACTGAGTTTTGGTCTACTGCCAAAGAGCAAACAGTGCCAACATTTTGTAGACTTCCAACAGGAAATTAAATAACTGCCCTGCTGGAAATATGAACCAATTTATGGCGGTCAAACTTGAATCTTCCAAAACACTGGCGTGGTTTATGCATATCAAGCACAAACGTTTGAGGAAGGAGATGAGGAAAATTTTAAGTTAAAGCTCAACAAAGTCTTCAAGAGAGGCTTTGAAAATAGTCCTTTCTCTCCCTCTGCCCTGGCTATACCCTTCTTGTAGATAAGAGACCACAGGGCGTTGACATCATGCTGCCCTGGGAAATATTAACTGCTGAAACTTCAGGCAGGGCAGCATTACAGCCACAAATTCAAAAGCACAAGCAGGCAGGAAATGCAAAACTCCAGTTCCCTCCCAGAAGACACATTCCACATTCTACCCACTGTGTTATAAAATACATATTTAGAAGGCATCCTATAACATTAAAGCTTTCCTCTTATATATACAGAGAAGGGTAAAGCTTTGAAAACTTTCTCTTAGAGCCTTCTCTTTGTTAAGCTCAGTGAGGTCAGGAACAATGCCTATCTTTCCCCTCTGTTGTAGTCCAGTGCCCAGCACAGTGCCTGGCACACAGTAAGCACTCAATAAAGAGAGCTCCTTCTATTGTCATTATCACCACCATTTGCTGTGCAATTACCAGGGGTACAGGCCATTAGGCAGAACTTTCCAGGATGACAACTGAAAAAACACACCCCTGCCATCCACACAGACCTATGGTACAAAGTAGCAAGGAAAACACCTACCATGGATTGAGCATCTGCAAGGTACTATGCAGGGTGCAAGGGGTTTTTCTTACATGAGCACAAGCAATCCTTACAAAAAGCCCATAAAACAGATGCTCTTATTCTCATCTTACAAATGAAGACATGGCTGCTCAAGGAGACTTCACAAGGTTGGTAAGACAAAGGCAGCACTTGAGCCCGTCTCTTCTCCCTCAACAACCTCAAGGTATGTACCATTAGCCCATATACTGCAGACAAAGAAACCGAGGCTAAAGAAACCCATGCTGGTGAAACTCATTAAATCACTCTATTAGTCCATTTTCATGCTGCTGATAAAGACACACCCGAGACTGGGAAGAAAAAGAGGTTTAATGGACTTACAGTTCCTAATTGCTGGGGAGGCCTCACAATTATGGCAGAAGGCAAAGAGGAGAAAGTCACATCTTACATGGATGGCAGCAGGCAAAAAGAGAGAGAGCTTGTGCAGGGAAACTCCCATTTTTAAAACCATCACGTCTCATGAGACTTACTGTCATGAGAACAGCATGGGAAAGATCCACTCCTATGATTCAATTATCTCCCACTGGGTCTCTCCCACAACACGTGGGAGTTATGGGAGCTACCAGATGAGATTTGGGTGGGGACACAGAGCCAAACCATATCAATCACTCTCCTCAGACCACAACTCCTGAATCCAGTTGAAGGCCCACTCTCCTTCAAGGGGCTAGTAACACATTTCTCTGGTGATGGAACTGGTTTAAATGACTACATGAACTAAAGGGTAGGAAGACTGTCTAGCGGCCACCAGTGGGCACACAGCAAATGTTTGGTTGCTGTTAAAATAACGAATAAAGTGCAGCCTGTGGCCAGCTTCCAAAAGAGACTGGCACTGTGTGTTCTGCATGATTCCAAGATGGGTCATCATTGCTCTCCTTGGGTTCTGGTCACAGATGTGGCAGCCCCCACTACCCCAGGCAGGTGACTGCAATGCATTTCCCCAATCCCCAGAGGGTCCAGCTGAGGAAGTCCCAGGAAGTTTTCCAAGTGGGCAGGTCCCCCACCCCAGGACTGTGTCAGTAGGTCCTGGGCAGGACCTGGGTATGTGTAATTCATGGCGGTTCCCCACATGATTCCATACTCACCCCTGAACAAGAACCACTGGGATGGGGTCTCTCAAATTCACCCACACAATTGGAAAAGCTCCCACAGATCCATCATCACCACAGGAGATAGCCCTGAAATCACCCTGCCAACTGATAGAGTAAGTTCATAAAAGGAGTTGTTTTGAAAGGTTAAAGCATTTCACCACTGAAGGGTGGTATTAATATTATTATTGGTTTTATCTTCATACACAAGCAAGTATATTATTAGACCCAAACATTCTTCTGGTTTCCTTTCATGAGTACTCAAAAGGAAAAAAAACAAAACAAAAGAAAAGAAAAAGAAAAAAAAATCCAGTCCTATGTTTCACAGCAAGTTAATATACAAGGGCAGGCATTCTTTCCTTAATACAAAATTATAGTCCACCACCTAGAAACAAAAAGACAACCAAACTTCAAAAACAACAGAATTGCTTATCCAAAAATGTATATTTGAAGACTTAATGCTCTCAGATTAGCATAATTACTGGTATCCCTCTGGTTCTGCTTTTCTCCATATCCAAAAAGTCTTCATTGCTCGGAGACTCTCACCAACATTAATTAAAGAAATGGGCAAAACTATAGAATGACCTGGGGGAACTAGGGCTGTTGAGGGAGGGTCAGGTAGCCTCAGGCTAGCCAAAAGACCAACCACAAATCATAGTGCATTTGCAAAAACAAACAGAGGCAGTAATAATACCCCAGTGCCCTTTTTTCCAAAGAGATCAAAGCTATAGGCAAAAAGTGAAGGCAATTCAGTGAAAGGAAAAAGGCTGGCAGGACAGAACTCGGCAAAGCAGATTCAAACTCCTAGGGGAATAGGAGGGAATTGAGGGGAATAGAGACACTCCACCAGAAGTACTAAGAGGCTATGAAAAGCACTGGCCACTGTCCTGGTCCTTTAGGCCAGGGTCTCCTACTGGTCCATGGCCTGTTAGGAACCTGGCTGCACAGCAGGAGGTGAGCTGTGGGCAAGTGAGCAAAGCTTCATCTGTATTTACAGCTGCTCCCCCTCACTTGCATTACCGCCTGAGCTCCACCTCCTGTCAGATCAGTGGTGGCATCAGATTCTCATAGGAGCGAACCCTGTTGTGAACTGCATATGCGAGGGGGATCTAAGTTGCGTGCTCCTTATGAGAGTCTAATGCCTGATGATCTGGCACTGTTTCCCATCATCCCCAGATGGGACCATCTAGTTGCAGGAAAACAAGCTCAGGGCTCCCACTGATTCTACATTATTGTGAGTTATATAATTATTTCATTATATATTACAATGTAATAATAACAGAAATAAAGTGCACAATAAATGTAATATGCTTGAATCATCTCCAAACCACCACCCCCACCCCATCGGTGGAAGAACTATCTTCCACAAAACTGGTCCCTGGTGCTAAAAAGGTTGGGGACCACTGCCTTAGGCAGCCTGAATAGCTGCATTAAAAGAGGTGCCTGAAATGATATGCAACAAATCAAGAAAGGAGTATGTGCAAGAACTGGGGAAGCTGTTTTAAGGAGTTGCTCCAGTCTGAGATTTTGATGAACGACTTTGCTTTTCTGGCTGCCAGAGGGCGCAGAAGGTGCCCAGAGAGAGTTCCAGGCCAACTTCTTCCATGGAAACAAAAACAGAAGGGCACTTCTGACCCTGGCCTGACTCAAACAGGCCCCAGAGCAGCTGCCTGACTCCCAAAAGCTAAAATGTACACAGAAACTATTTGGATGTTGCTACCTCAGTAATCCAAAACAGCATGCAAAATAATAGGTCAGATGTAAAACACAAAGGAGATAAACAACGAATTGGCAACAGAAGAAGCAGATGGGGGAAAAATTCTGAGTCAGAGCCACATGGACTGTGAAAGTTTCACTGAAAAGCTAAGCACGTCAGCTTACACCAACCCACAGACTGGCAACTAAGTAGGAAGAAAAAATAGCTCATGACCTTATGTGACTATATCTTCCAGAGTGAAAGAAACAAATATGACTTCTATCTAAAGCAATAAATATGTTTTTCTTTGTCTTTGTTGGACATTTCCACCCTCAATATAAATGTGGGTCTCAATCAATGCCCTTAGACACAGAGAAGTCCATCTGATCATCATGCTAGTTTTCAATGGGCCATTCACTCAGCCGCAAAGCTTTGGGGGCCACAAAATGATTTGGGAGCCACAGCATAATTCCACAAATGTTCATTGAGCATCTACTCAGTTCCAGCCCTGTGCTAGGTAGGCACCATAAGAGGTACAAAGAAGTGGGCAGGGTACCAGTGCTCTTCTAGTGCTTATGCTATAGTAGGTAAGGGCACACATTCACGTAAAACCAAGTATACTGGAAGGCAATTCGTGTGAAATGCTAGAAGGCACTCTCATTCATTCAATCAATGTTTATTGAATGTCTGCTATGTGCTAGGTACCCAGTTCCGAGTGATGTGCGGAATTGGCGGAAGGTTTCTGGGAGAAGGCAGCATTTGAATGTGTATTACCACTGCATACACCATTGCTAAACAAATGAAAATTCTACAAATCCCTAAAACTTACCTATTTTGTTTTTCCCAAAGAAAACATGCTCCCCCATTTAGTTTTTTCCATGAAGTACACTGAGCTGAACCTTAAGGAAGGGAATTTTTTAAAGTGCACTTCTAATGATGAGTAACTTCACAGTTTTCTAAATCACATAAATGGTTTAAAAGGTTTGATAACCAACTTTTTTTTTTTGCCATTTATTTCTATCTTGAAGACCCCTCTCCAAAAGTGATATCTGTCTCTTTTATTTAAAAAAGTGGTGGGAAGCATCTAACAGCACTCAGAAACAATGGAGCATGGTGGGAAGGCTTTAGAACTAGACACCCTGGAGTTGGACCCTGTGCTCAATGCCTTACCAGCTCTGTGACCTCAGCAAGTAACTCAGCCTCTCTGGGCTCAGCTCCTTCATCTATAAACTAGGATCAATAATTCCTGCCTCACAGTGGGTGGCTGTGAGGACTAAAGGAGGTAATAAAAATAAAGTTCTTAATAAAGTGCTCAACACATATAAGCTTCATAGATGGTAGTTATATTTTTAATAGCATTTTAAACACTCAAAGTTGTATTATGGGAAATAATCCTCTTAAGTACTGCCTGTTTCATAGGTAGCACTGTTCTTATTTTATTTAAAGGGAAACTGGAACCTGAAGTGTGTCCTAAAAAGTCTGCTGTCAAATTACATATTCAACAAATTCCGATTTCCTGACCATTCATTCATTCATCCATTCATTCATTCATTCAGTCAAAACTTATGAATACCTTCAATGTCCCCAGCCCTCCTGGAGTTTATGATCTAGGACAGGGGTTAGTTAGCAAAATCCATCTGTAAAGGGCTAGGTAGTAAATATTTTCACCTTTGCAGGCCACATGGTCTCTGTTACAACTACTCAACTCTGACATGGTAGCATGGAAGCAGTCACAGATGATATGTAAATGCATGTGGGTGAATGTGTTCCAACAAAACTTTATTTATAAAAACAGGCCTCAGGCCAAATTTGGCCTGCAGGCCTTAGTTAGCTAACTCCAGCACTTTGGGAAGCTGAGGCGGAAAGATCACGAAGTCAGGAGTTCGAGACCAGCCTGGCCAACATGGTGAAATCCTGTCTCTACTAAAGATACAAAAAATTAGCCAGGTGTGGCAGCACACGCCTGTAATCCCAGCTATTGGAGAGGCTGAGGCAGGAGAATCGCTTGAACCCAGGAGGTGGAGGTTGCAGTGAGCTGAGATCACACCATTGCACTGCAGCCTGGGAGACAGGGCGAGACTCTATCTAAAAAAAAAAAAAAAAAAAAAAAAAAAAAAAAACAAAAACAAAAAAAAACAAAAACCACCTCTGGTTTTATTTCCCAAAAGCCTTCTTTAGCTTATTGGACTTGATCCCAACCTGGAACTAAGGACATAGAGCCCAAGGTGAGGCAGCTCTTCTCGCACCCACTGCCTGAGCCACCCAGACCTTTCTAGATCATATGCACTCACTGAGTATACAGGGAAAACTCAAAACAGGCCAGAAAGGGGAGTGGAACCTTAGCTTATCACTGAGTCTCTGAATGTTTTTACCTCACAGATGAGGAGACAGAAAGAAGTACCATTCTATGTTCACCAGGGAACTAGCAGAACCTTACTTCCAGCTAACCACACCTCCAGTCCCAAAGGCCAGGGTCCTTCCTGCTACATCTCAGTGTAGGAAGGAGAAAAAAAAATGGAGTGAGGGGTTTCCCTATAAGGCCTACCAAAATCAGCTGCCCACAGAAGCTTGCAACACTTTGGCACAAGGACAGGCTAGTAGTCTCTCCTTGGCCACGTGGGGTTTGTGACAACTCACTCCCCTGACAAAACACAAAATTTTGATCTCAAAAGTAACCTAAAGAGCTGGACCAATTTCTCATAATCAGCTGCCTATGTGACAATTTTAGGGGCACTGATCATTAATTCCTCTCCAATCAGGGGCTGTCCAGCACAGGCAGCTCAGCTCCTGGATGCTCCGAGTCTGAGCTTTTCAGGCACTGGTCCAAACTGTGTGAAAAATGTTTCTTTCCGTGTGTGTGCAGCCCACTTTAAAGGAAAGGGTGCTCAGAGCACAAAATTATAAACAGATGAGTATGAACTTAACGTTTTGCCACTCTCCTTACTCCACATTCACCCAAGTTAAAGCAAATTATATATTAACCTCAATCCCACAGTTTTCTACAGTCGGTTGAGTCTGTATCCTCTCACTACTTCCTGTCTCTCTTAGGGTCAGTTTCTAGGCAAAATTCAGGTCTTTGATGTCCTTGCAGAACCTAGGGGAGACCAGATAGTCCATGTGAGTTCCTGGGGTCCACATTCAGGAGTTCTGGCCTTTTTGACAAGCATGTCTTTCTTTACTGTTTGTAGTTACTTTCCTACAGAGAAGTGATTTACTTCCTAAAAGATTAAGTTTAGATTTGTAGACTAGCAAGCATATCAGGCCATTTGCGATCCAGTATTATTTCCCAAAATAGCCTCCATGGGCCTCCCAAAACCCGTGTTCCAGCTAAATGAGCCATCCCCTAGAGGCATCATGTTTCACACCTCCGTGCCTTTGCATATGTGGATACCTCCACGTGGTCTGCCCTTTCCTCCCTTCTTCCTGGCAATCACCTTCAAGATCCTTCAGTATCCAGCTCAAATACCATCTTTTCTGTGAAAGCTTCTCTAATGTCCTCAGGACAGTTCATCTGTTCCTCTTCTCCAAAACCACAAGCCTTTACACCACTTATGCCATTAATTACATTATTTAGATTATATGTGTGTTTCCCCCTCCTGCCTAGCAGTTCATTAAAGGCTGAAGTGTGTCTGTTCATCTCCAGAACTCAACACTGGTTCTGGACACATAGTTAAGTAAAGAAATGATGCGTGCCTTCTACCGCTATGTAATTCCCCAATGCACATAAGAGATTCAGGGCTAGACAACTTGGAAGCCATCAACAAAAAAGAGCAAAGAGAACGCCTTAGAATGTTCCCAAAAATATCTTTTGCCTCATCTGGCTGTTTCCCAAGAAGCAACATTCCTCCCCCAAATCAACCCAAAGGCTTTGTGACCAAATCCATTCATTTGCCGATAATTTCCCAACACACTTATAAAATGAACATATGCACTAAATTCTCAAAATGGGTTTCTCGTTTCTTATTTGAATACATTTTTCCTGAGCAGGACAACGTTTTTCCTTCCCCTACACAAACACCTGGCCTTTAAACTCCATTGAACCTGGGCAAGCTGCCTGCATCCAGCCTGCTCATTGCATTGGAATCCAAGGGTTGGTGACTTAAACCACTGATAAGTTCACTTTGTTTTATGAAATTTCTTTGGTAAAATGAGTTCCACAGAATTGAATTCCACGCATCTTCTTTGCCAACATGTCAATGCACCTTCTTTGATCTTCTTGTGTGCCTTGCTTTAAGAAAATCCAAAACCTAAAATGTTAAATGTCCAACGTATTCTTGACTTTGGAAAGGTGTGGAGGATGATTTTTGTTTGCAAAGATTTTCTGACACAGATATTTTCAGGATCCCATACCCACTGCCTGAAGTGACATATATTCATGAGCAACTTTCTTTCTTTAATCAAAAGGAGAAACACTCAATTCTTAAAACTTGGCCTTTCCATGGTCTCTCTGCTTAGATGCCACACTGGAAGTACACTCACGTTTGCTTAAGCATCTTCCCTAGACAGAGAAAAGGACAATGCTTCAAGTCTAGACTTCTTTGAAACTCTCCATTCCCCAGAGTAACAAGTACAATGTATATATGATACACAAGATGCTAAGTTAAACCCAATTTGGAAGCAGGCTATGTATTTCAGACCCACTGTTTTGGAATCTCTTTAGAAATTAAATATAGAGGCTCCAGGTACCTCCTATTGCTCTTCCAGGGAAACTTTCTGTCTTGTTCGCCCGCTTTGTTCCCAATACTCATCACAGAGATTCTATATGGCATTCATTGCTCTGTGGGGGACTCATCAGTTTATCTCTTCATCTCCCTCTTGATGGCAGAGAGCTCATTTATGGGATTCCCTGGTACCCAGCATTGCTGGTGCACAGAAGTACTTAAGTATTTGCTGGGGGTTTCTGACTGCCCTGACACTACCTTTTCCATATCACCTACAAACTATGGGATTGCCATGCCTTGCCTGGAATTGGCTGTGGCCCCAAAGAAAGCATTTAAGACACTGAAGCACCAGGTGGCCTCAGCATCAACATCCATCCCATTGTAGACAGTTCCAAATGGCCATGAATCAAGTTGTGTGACAAAATGACTACATCTAGCCCCAAGGTCCATGCTGATAATTATCTATTCTTTTGAAAACATCTTGTCTTCCCAAAATCTGGTTCAACTAGGATGAGAAGTACATCTCTTCTTGGCAACACTCAAATTAGGTGGCTTATATTCTTTAAAAAAAAAAAACATAAATCAAAACTAATTTTCCTATATGTGACTGCTGATAGGTACTATAGATTGGTTCACTCATTCTTCCTTTTTCCTACCCCTTTTCTGCCTTGTTCATCTACAGTGATTGAAAAATAAAACTCACATCCACAGCTTCCTTGCAGCCAGAGAGACCCACATGACACATTTCTGCCCAGTGAAATATGGTGAAAGTCACTTGGGAAACCTCCTTTCTCAATAGAAATGTATGTGCTGACCACTATTAAAGCTGCTCAATAATAAGGGAAGGCAAAAATTCATTCATCCATTTAACAGACATTTATCAATACCTCCTGAATTGATCAGAATACAGACTAGGCAGCTATAATAAGTGCCTTTTGTACCCAAAGGTAGAAAAGTTGTAAACAAGTTAGAAGTATATTTGTCTCTCATGTAAATGTTACTTTACAAATAAAAACAGTTCAGTTATTCAGTCTAGGGTCGTGGCAACAGCTCTGCAAGGATGAAGACCCAGGCTCCTTCCACTTTGTTGCTCTGCCATCCCAAAAGCGTGACCTTTATTCATATGGTCAAAGATGGAACTGTGCTCCAGCCCAATAGAAGAAGAAAAAGGAGATGGCCCACTGCTTTCCTTTTAAAGCACAAGTTGGAAGTTACAATTATCACCTCTGTTTATGTCTCTTTCACCAGAACCTCACATGACCATATTCAGCTGCAAGGAAGGCTGGCAAACGTGCCCAGGTAAAGTTCCTATTACTATTGGAGGAGAAGAAGAAGAGGAAGAGAGGAAGAGTAGGAGTTGGAGGAAGAGGAAGAAAGAGAGAAGGAGAGGGAAAACTACTATTAATACTATTACTACGACTACCGCTAATAATAATAATATTGGGAAGAACAAGTAGCAGCCTCTGCCACACTTCAATATGCCAGGTACAGTGCTGGAGAGACATGAATAAATTTCAGTCCCTCCCCTCAAGAAGCTCAGTTATTACTATGAGCTGAAAAGTGTCCATGCATCTTTGTATCTCCAGAGACCTGCACAGATTCCTGCACTCTGTTTACCAAATACTGATGCCTCCCAGCAGCAACAATAAATATTCCACCCCCCACCCCAGGACCAATACGCACCTGGTACTGAACTGTAACTTGAGAAACAACCATGCGTAGGGCATCATCCCTGCCTTCAGGAGTGCCCAGTCTACACAAGGAGACAAGATGGGGCTTACACATGGAAAGATGATATAACAAAAAATTGCAAAGACCTGTGCCAAGTGAGGGAAATCTCTCTAAAGCCTGGGACAGCCAGAAATGGCTCTGGATGAGGAAGAATGACATCACTTGGCTCATGTCAGCAGGACACATCTTAGATGAGATGCTGGGGTATGTGAAGGCAGGGCAATGAAAAGACTGATGCTAGCACAAACTCAGCACATGTGAGAGTCCTGCTTCGCCCACCTGAGTGGAGGAGGGCATTGTCCCCTTCTCTCATCAGACAGAAACTGTCCTAGGTAATCCTGGCTCACAGCAGCTGCTCTCCCCAGAGAGACAGGCACTGAACCTTAATTTCCCAAACACAAACCAGCCACCCCCACCTTGCCCATCATTAGTGATTTCATGCTCCCAGTTAAAACAGCATTTCCGTAAAGCAATTTTCCCAGAAGTGGCAGAAGGGCAGAGATTAGCTGCAGGTTGCCATGGAGAGTCTCAGAAGACCATCTGTCCTGGCTGGTTTAGACTTTCATCTCCCTCGAGGTTATTTCTTAGGGTCAGATGCTCTCAAAAGTCCCTCCCAGTTGTAAGACTCTGAGAAACTAAATTAGAACCATGAGATCTAAAACCTCCTAGGACAAAACTGAGGAACACCTTGATCACATTAAGGAAGAAATCATTTATGCAAAGAACCCAGTACCATGCCTGAAAAATGACAGGCCCTCAAAAAAGAGTTGTTATTGTAATGTTATTAGTTGGTTTTTGTTTCTTAATTATATTCATAGCCCATCTCAATCCAGGGAGATTCTGAAATGGCTTATGATACAACAAGCAATATAGTAACAAGAATTTTTAAGTCAGGGCCCGTGAATCTGTCAAGACAAGGAAAGAAAACTTGAAAAACAGTACAAAGATACAAAGGTCACAATACTCTAAAATGGAAACTAACCCTGAGGTACAAATTTTCCTTGAGTTTCCTTGAGGCCAAAACAAAAACAAAAACAAAACACTAAATTATTTACAAAAATTAAATAGTCTGGGCCAGGCGCGGTGGCTCACGCCTGTAATCCCAGCACTTTGGGAGGCCGGGGTGGGTGGATCACGAGGTCAGGAGATCGAGACCATCCTGGCTAACACAGTGAAACCCCATCTCTACTAAAAATACAAACAATTAGCCGGGTGTGGTGGCGGGCACCTGTAGTCCCAGCTACTCGGGAGGCTGTGGCAGGAGAATGGCGTGAACCCGGGAGGTGGAGCTTGCAGTGAGCTGGGATTGTGCTACTGCACTCCAGCCTGGGCGACACAGTGAGACTCCGTCTCAAAAAAAAAAAAAAAATAGTCTGACAGTCACAAACAAGCTAACAACAAAACCCCAGGAACTCAGTTCAGAATTCTGCAGAGCAGTATCCTTGTTCCAGGGGACTTGACCAGGCTATGTAACAAGTTAGGAGGAAGTCACAGGGCACAGGAGAGGGGTCCATGGATAATAAACTAAAGAGTTACTGAACTAAACAAAGTAAAACGGATTTCTTTGTTGCAGGATTTTCCCAAAACTTTAATGTGCTCATTATAAATCTCCAAAAGGGCAATAAAGTATGTCTTATACAGCCAAGGAGCATTTTTATTTATTTTTTGAGACAGGGTCTTGCTTTGTTGCCCAGGCTTGAGTGCGGTCATGCACTCATAGTGCGCTGCAGCCTTGAGCTCCAGGGCTAAAGCAGTCCTCCTACCTCAGCCTTCCTAGTAGCTGGGACTACAGGTGCACTCCACTGCACCAGGCTAATTTTTTAAATATATTTTATAGAGACAGGATCTTGCTGTGTTGCCCAGGCTGGTCATGAACTCCTGTCCTTAAAAGATCCTCCTGCTTCCACCTTCCAAAGTGGCTGGGATTACAGGCATGAGCCACTGTACCCGGCCTGTAATGAAGCATCTTATACTTTGGAATGCTTGGATCCCAAGTGGATAAATGGACAGTCACCACTATAATTCTATTCTTATCACGACAAAACATGTCAAACTTCTACTCTTTACCAAGATGTCATCTTTTTGTGCTTTTTAAAAAAGATACAAGAACAGAGTTCTGCATCTTCCCCTCTTTCCTCTCTTACACTCTGGCTAGTTTCACTCCAGTTGATGCATTATGAGCAATCATTTATAAACTGCATTATACTTTTTTATAGTGCATTTTATACTTTCATAGATTTGCCCCCATCTTCTTTCTGTTGTCTACATGTTTCTGGAGGAAGGAAGGATCTATATTACCATCTCCATTTTAAAAGGATGAGAAAACAAATCCCACAGAGGCTGAGCTCCAAGGTCACACTGAGCCAGTGGCTGACCTGATCCTGGGCCACGGGCTTCCCGACTCTGGGCTACACCCATGGCCAAGCCTGTCCCTCTCCCTCCTGGTTCCTTCCCCTCCCTGATCAGGTGCTGCTTTTATCCTATTGTGTGTCTGCAGGTGGGTGGCAATGCTGCTGACTCTTTTTTTGGCTCCATTTGGGCTCTTTTCTTTCATCCACTAATTAAATCATGCACTTTTCTTACAGGGGAGCAGAATGTTCAAAAGAGGAAAAGGAACCCTCCCTTTCAGCGCATTCAGGGATTAAAGTTCATCTGGCTATGAAATACTCACCAGGGACTAAATGCATTACTGAGAGGCAACTGCTGAAAGCCAGTGACACATTAATATGAAAATGTGAAGAGCAAGTGACAAGATCTCAGGCTCTAGCATTCCCAAGGTGGGGTCAAACAGCCCAATGGCACCTTAGGGGACATTCTGATGCAGGAGCCTAGAGATGGCATCCTCTGCTGCAGTGACCTTAACAAGAAACTGGAACAAGAATGGTGTCCCTTCTTATTTAGGGGAGAGTTTGCAGCTAGGCCACAACCATTCCCCTCTGCACTGAGATAAGCCCAGCCCCAAGCTTGTAAAAAAAAGCAGCCCTGCACATGTATACCTATGTAACAAACCTGCACGTTCTGCACATGTAACCCAGGACTTAAAGTACAATTAAAAATAAAGAAAGAAAGAACGGTAAAAAAAATAAAATAAAAAGGGTCCCTGAACAGATGTCCATGCTCATCCTCATTCATACATCTTCACTGGGGTTCTTCACTGTAGAGTTCTAGGAAGGAGGCTTTACAAATAATAGAACATCTATTCAAGCACCAGGCTTTTATTTAATTTGAAATAAGTATAGATTCAGAGGAAGTTGCGAAAATAGCACAGAGAGGTCTCACGTACCCATCATCCAGTTTTGCCCTCTGGTAACATCTTCTATAACACTAATACAATAGAAAAATCAGGAAATCAGCATTGGTACATCCATAGGCCTTACTCAGATTGGACCAGTTTGACACGTACTCATGTGTGTTTGTGTGTGAGTGTGTGCGTTCTGTGCAATTTTATCACACATAGGTTCATGTAACCACCATTACAATTACAATACAGGACTGTTCCACCACCAGAGTTGCCTCATGATCCTCCTTCACAGCCACAATAATCCCCCTCCCAGGACGCCCCCCTCCTGAGTCCCTAACCCTGGCAACAATTAATCTGTCCTCTATTTCTTCAATTTTGTTATTTTGGGAATGTTCTATAAATATAACCTTTAAAGATTACTCAGCATAATCTCAAAAGGGTACTTTTTTTAATGTCTCATAATTTTTTACCCAGTAAAACATTATTTTCACTGAGTTTTGCTGAGTCTTTGTTCACTCAGCACAATTCCCGTTGGACCCATCCAAGTTGTTGAGTGCATCGATAGTTCATTTCTTTTTATTGTGAAGTAGTATTCCACGGCATGGATGTAGCACAGTTTGTTTAACCATTCACCCACTGAAGGGCAATTGGTTTGTTTCTAGATTTTGGCTATTACAAGCAAGGCTGCCATGAACAATCCTGTACAGGCTTTTATGTGGACATAAGTTTTCATTTCTCTGGGACAAATGTCCAGGAGTACAATGCCTGGGTCATATGTCAAACCTTTTTTAAAAATATTTTTGGGCTGGGCGCCCAAATATTTTTACAGGCTCACGCCTGTAATCCCCACATTTTGGGAGGCCAAGGCGGGTGGATCACGAGGTCAGGAGTTTAAGACCAGCCTCGCCAGCATGGTGAAACCCCATCTCTACTAAAAATATTAAAAATTAGGCGGGCATGGTGGCTACTCAGGAGACGGAGGCAGGAGAATTGCTTGAACCCAGCAGGCAAAGGTTGCAGCGAGCCAATATTGTGCCACTGCACTCCAGCCTGGGCGACACAGCGAGACTCCATCTCAAAAAAAAAAAAAAAAAAAAATTTGATGGAGAGTTTTCTAAATACATATTTCATACCATACTCGGCCCTCTTAAATACAATGTAGATAATTTAATCTTATTTTTAATGATTTGAAGTCATTATTAGGAGCCACTGAAATCTGTAAAACTATTTGTCTTGAAATTAAATGGCCCCAAAGTATTAGAGGCTTGTATCTCGAAGTGTTCACATGCCTGCATTTGTTACAATATTCTTCTTAAAGTTCAGAGGTGTGTTGTTCAATATATGTGGCGAGTGAGCATCTGAAATATGGCTAGTCTGAGATAAGCTGTGCTGTAAAGCAATTTACACACCTGATTTTAAAGACTTAGTACAAAAAGAAGAGTGCAAAATATCACAATAAGAATTTTTATAAGGATTGAATGTTGAAATGATGATATTTTGGACTTATTGGGTTAAAGAAAATATATAATTAATTTTGTTTCTTTTTTGTTTTGTAATGTGCCTAAAGGAAAATTTCAAATTACATATGTGGCTCAAATTATAATTTTATTGGACAGTGCTGGTCCAGAGGAGTTTTGTCTCTTTATTTGCTTGTAGGTTGCTAGAGGTGATTAATGTTTAACATTGACATATGTAGTATGTTACTATTACTGATACGCCCTATGATGGTAACATAATGCTATAAGAAAATTTTTTTTTTTTTTTTGAGACAGAGTCTCGCTCTCTCGCCCAGGCTGGAGTGCAATGGCACCATCTCGGCTCACTGCAAGCTCCACCTCCCAGGTTCACACCATTCTCCTGCCTCAGCCTCCCGAGTAGCTGGGACTACAGGCGCCCGCCACCATGCTTGGCTAATTTTTTGTATTTTTAGTGGAGACAGGGTTTTGCCGTGTTAGCCAGGATGGTCTTCATCTCCTGACCTCGTGATCCGCTCGCCTTGGCCTCCCAAAGTGCTGGGATTACAGGCTTGAGCCACCGCGCCCGGCCCAGAAAATTATAAATATCTAAATAAAATCAAAGTCTCATCACTGCTTTCAAAACAGCATGAAAAGAGGCAATCGAGAAGACAGGGTAGAGATCTGGCTTAAGACTGAAAAATCTGAACTCTGCTTCCAATGTACCTTCAAGGAAATTACTTATTCATAGTCACACAATTCAACTTCTATGAACCTCCATTTTCCCACCTCTATCTTGCCTTGCTTATTTTATGAGCATTGTAAAAATTAAATGAGATAATCAATTTGAAAGTACTTCAAGAACTGTAAAGTAGCATGCAAATAAACAAACATAGAAGTTTTTTTAACCAACCTCCACACAACTAACTCACTAGATCGGGCAGGGTTCTCCATTCCCTCTATAGAGCACCCCACCTAGTGTCCAAGGATGCTCCGTGGATGCTCCTGGACAAGCCATGCACTATTCCCACCTCTTGAGTTCTATTCTGACAAGGTTCAGTAGGGTTTGATCCCAAAGCTTGTTATACAGTTTCAGCTATATAATTTTTTAGAAATTGTGTACTTTACAGAATTTAAATTAATAAAACAAGAGTATAAGAAGAGTTGTTGCTTCTATGAAAATTAAGCCCAATTCTTTGGAAAGTGCAATAAAAATAACCTCCTCCCCTCCCCCCACCAAATAATTACCACTGTGTTAACTCTAAGATAAGGATAAACACATGGGGGGGCGTTATACGTATCTAAAAGAATTCTCCATTTACAGTGCTTTACGTGTGTCTTTCAGCTTCTATCTACTTTAGAGAAAACAAAGCTGGATACCACAGGAAATGTATTACAGGTTAGGTGTGGATGTGAAAGAAGACAGCACCCTCCAAACATCAGACCCAGCTCAAAGGAAAAGCTACGAGATTAAATGAATGTACAGCTAGGCAGTTAAAGTGAGATAAAATAGTTAATTTCATTTCTTCACTATTTCCTCACTCCCTATTTTAACTAACCTTTTTCATTAACTGTCTAATGAGTGCTGGATAAGAAGGCTACTTAATCACTATTATCAGAATAAATGGGAGGAAGAAATCTCCAAAATGAAATATAAGTGACTCAGTGGTGTTTAAAAAATACACGATACCTGGCCGGGCACAGTGGCTCACATCTGTAATTCCAACACTTTGGGAGGCCGAGGCGGGCGGATCACTTGGAGTCAGGAGTTCAAGACCAGCCTGGCCAACATGATGAAATCCCGTCTTTACTAAAAATACAAAAATTATCCAGGTGTGGTGGTGGGTGTCTGTAATCCAAGCTACTCGGGAGGCTGAGGCAGGAGAATTGTTTAAACCCAGGAGGCAGAAGTTTCAGTGAGCCGAGATCGCGCCACTGCTCTCCAGCCTGGGCGACAGAGCGAGACTCTGTCTCAAAAAAAAGACCAAAAATATGATACCCATAAATACAGCCACATAATACGTCCATGTTATGAGTAGAAGATTCAAAAACAGGTTAAAACAAGAGTTCAAAAGCATGCAAATGCTTTTTAATTCTTTAAGAATACTCATTAAATCATATAAATGACATAAAACTAATGCAAAATCACAACATTGTAATCGTAATAATACAGTAATTTTCTCCAATCATAATAAATAATTGAACCATCTACACCAGGGCTCAGATAAAATAACAAAATCAGCAATAAGTAATATTTATTAAGTTCCTACTATATGCCAAGAGCATTACATTATTTCATTTAATCCTCACCAAAAAAATAAACCTAGCAAAATATCCAACATATACTTTTTATAGATGAAAAACATCTGAGATTAAAAAGGTTAATTAATATCCCCACAGTGGCAGCTCTGGGATTCATGGTCAGTCAAACTTCACCATGCTACATCCTAGAATTATGAAAATCCAGACTATCGAGCCTCAAGGTTGAGGAAGTTCCCAGATTTTCTCATCAGAGCAGCACACCTCAGATGTTAATGTGCAGATGAATTACCTGGGGATCTTGACGAACTGCAGCGTCTGATTCAGTAAGTCTGGAGCGCATCTGAGATTCTGCATTTCCAGCAAGCTCCCAGGTAATGTGGATGCTGCCGGTACTCAGACCTCCTGTCCTGCAGCACATCCAATCATTGTTTGTCTCAGAGGGCCTGATTTCCTTCCAGTGGCAGAAACCATTCAGAACATCATTGCCTTTTCTGCCTCCCCAGCTCCTAGTCCTCAGCAGTTTCCTACACCCAGGAAAGGGCCAACTCTGCTGATGCCAAGTGGTTAAGAACTCCAAGTATCACATCTTTTAAGGGCCTGCTCCGTGCCAGGCACAGGAGCACCAAGAAGAATAAGAAAAAGACCCACACTTCTTAGGGCTTTTAATCTCAAATACAGAATGTACTCCTGAAAATATGCCATTATAATCAATTCACAAACAAGTGATAATTTTATAGGTAACAGCAAAATCACCTTAAAGGGGCTGACATTGTCATCAGAATATCTTAAGGAATTAACACTCTTCATTCACATTTTCAACATCCATGCGTAGAAACATTAAAGCAAAAATGGACCCAGGGTAACCCTGGGACTCAGTCCTCCTAAGTCAAACCTTCTCATCTGTCTATGAAGCATCCCCATCTTTGAGCCTGGCTGCCTGCCCATCTCCTGAGCTAAGGAAAGGAAAATATTCACAAGCCTGCCTTCATTACTAGGGGAAATGTTAGCTCCTGCTTTTAATTAAGCATTTTATACTGATTTTCTTCTTTGACCATAAAAGATAACCAACTGCATATTTTCTAAATGGTCCATACAGATCTAATAAACAATGTTTTTCCAATAAAAAGGCAGCTCCCACTGTCTCCCTTGTCTGCCATAAAAACTTGAGCTTTCCAATATTCATCAGTTTGACAAATATTTAATGAGTGTCTCTTTGATTTGTGCCAGGCTCAATGTGCTGAACACTGAAGATATACATGAGAATTAAACACCATTCCTCCTCACCCAGATCTCACAGTCCAGAGACAGAGACAAACATATAAACAAATAATCCCAAAAGAGTGACACTAGCTGTTTAAAAACAAAAAAAAACAGGAGAGGAAAAATGGGTGTTTTTTTTCCTCCTCCTGAGTCAAATGCAAAACCATAATCCATTTCCAACTTGAAGGAACTAAGAGCTATAAACAAATGGGAAAAAAGCAGAATTGCACAATATTCCTGAAATACACTGTGGTTAGCAACCAGACATACAGACACTATGACAGGCATGCTCCTAGGCACTCAAGTGATAACATGGAATTCTGTCACCAAGGAGGTTCCAGTGGCCTGGGGAACAAAACACAGCTAGCATTGGAGAAGTTTTTAAACACTGGTGAGAGAAGTCAGACAATGTAGGCTATGGCTAGATCATGATGAGCTTTGATCCACCATGGCCATGGCAATGGGGAGCCATTGAAGATATTTTTGAGGAAGGGAAATGACACAATGAAAGCTGTTTGTATGTCAACTTTATAATAAGAAAAGTGACTTGAACACCTACTATGTGTCAATCACTATTATTCCAGGGGCTTTACATGTATTATCTCTAGTTTTCCTAACAGCCTTTCAAGGTAGACATGATCATCCCTTCTTTACAGATGAGGCAAATAAGACTCAGAAACATTAAGCAAAAGTATCTAAGATTACGTGGCTAATAAATGATGATGCTGGGGAAGTTAATTCAGCTGTTGAATCAATAAAAGAAAGAGGTTACCAGCAGGGAAATTAACGTTAAGCCCCCGAATAGCCAAGATATAAAGTATGGTGCTGACACCAAAAATAGGAAAGTTTATAATGCATCTCACATAACACTTCATCTATTTTTTCAAAGTAGTCCAGAGATGAACCAGAGATACCTTTGCTTAATGTTTCTGAGTCTCAGTTGCCTCATCTGTAAAGAAGGGACGATCACGTCTACCTTGAAAGGCTGTTAGGAAAACTAGAGACAATACATGTAAAGCCCCTGGAATAATGGTTCATCTCTGGACTACTTTAGAGCAGCAATAAAGTAAATAGCCACAATGTGTTAAGTGATTACTATGTGCTGGATACTATGTGTGATCAGGGCTGGGGATGCAAAGGAGACATGCAGAGCAGGTAGTGACTTGTCTATACTCACAAGGCAAAGTGATGGGTGGGCAAGACAACAAACCACCCTGCTTACCTCCTCTCTATGGCAGCGGACCGCATGCTGCCTGGCTCAAGCCCATGCATAATACTAGGACCCATTGCAAGGGGTCAGGTCTGTGGCCTCCTCCTCCTCCCCCAAAAACTGCAACCCCCACTGACTTGTTCCTCACAGGCTCTTGGTCCTGTTTTAGATTATTCTAACCAAGAGTACCTACTTAAGTTGATGGGCCCAGTGCAAAATAAAAAAGTGGGGCCTCTTATTGAAAATAATATTAAGAATTCCAATTTCCCTGCAGAGCATTAAATCAATCAGGGGGCTCCAATGTGGATGGTCTGTGCAGTTGCACAGGTTGCATACCTATGAAGCTGGCTCTGATTCTAAACCAGTTCCTACTTCTCTAGATTGGTAACAATTGTATGCAGAGTGGAAAGATGCCTGACTGATTCTCAGAAAATGTCTGTTCCATTCAAATCTTCAGGATCAGGAGACCTACTGCCAAAAAGATAGCTTCTCGGCTCAATGAGAGCTGGCATAGTATGGGCTCATAAGATGAAGAACGCAGCCTCTCAAAAGGGCAACTTTCTCCCTTCCCAGTATATGGCTTCCAATGATTATGTGGTGCAGTATTTAGTGAAAAGGAATTTGGTCATTTGTCCTCTCAAAGGTTATCCTGAAGATAGAGAACATGGGAAAAAAAAGACAAGACTACAATCAGTCCTGCTTTAAAACAACAACAACAATAACAACAACAACAACAACAAAAGTGTCCCTAAATTTAATATGTGAAGCTTAGTAAAAATGATAACAATAACAAACATTATTTGAGTGTTTATCAATTACCAGTGGCTATGCTGAATCCTTTTTAAAGGTATATATAGCCCTCACAGCAACCTGAGATGCAATATTCAAAACCATGTTCATTTGCTTTCATAGAAGGGCTTGTTTCACTTGTTCAAATAGAGCTGAATTTCAGGTAGAGGGAGACCAGAACAAATAAACCCTACTAATTGTCTTACCTTGGGCAAGTTCCCTTCCCTTGCTGGGCTGGATGTGTTCACCTGTAAATGGAGTTTGTGGCCTGCATGCTTTTGAAGTCCTCCAGATTCTGATAGTCTGTGATTCCCAGAGGAGGAACTCGGGAAAATTCATGACTCTCCGTTCAGCCTTCCCACACGTGCTACTCCAGAGCACCAGACAGACAAACCACAAAATCAGGCACAGCAGAAAAAAACCTGGCCCCACAGCCAGGACACTGGGTTTCTAGCCTGGATCCACCAATTACTCATAGGATGACTCGGAGCAAGTCACTTCACCGCTTTGAGCCTTGGTTTCCTTATCCATAAATTAATTAACAGATGCTCAAAGTCCTTTTTTGCAAGGCACAGTGCCTGGCACCTAGAAAGTTCTCAGCATGTGTTAGTTATTATCATCATTATTAATTATTATGCCCTCTTCCAATAGTTCCCACCAGCTTCAAGTAAGAAAGACCCCTTTTAATGCAAAAATGAACTAGAGTCCTCTTCCCATCTAATAGGTTTAAGATTTAGAATCAATTAATTCGAAAAATATAGAACATCAAAAATTCACTATGAATTGTTATTCAATTCATCAAAGCACTTTCACATATGCTTGAAAAATGTGAAACATTTTTCTCATCACCGATGATGTTGGATTCTCAAAACCCTTGCAATGATACTGAGGAGCTGGGCTGGGGCCCACTGCTCTCTGGACCACCTGCCAGCTCAGGGCTCAGTGCATTGCCATTTCCACCTTCAGTCACCTCGACTCTGCAACTCCTCCTCTCCTCTCTCCACCGCTGCCCTTACCACACTGTCAAGGCCCAAAACACAAAGGAGGCAAAAGGAAGAAATATGTATATCTAGCACTGGAACTGAATGTATGACTGCTTGTGCCTGTTTCTGCCTTTAAACCTTTTTTCTCACAAAGTACAAACTTTTGAAGGGTAAGAGATGATACACCCATTTTATGTAGAATGTTTGATGCAGTCTTCGATAAATTCTTCATAACTATATTTTAATATGCATTTGGAAAAAAACACAAAATAATACATTATTAGAGCAGGAATGGTTCTTTAAAGCCATGGTTCTTTAATTTGCATATAAATCACCTGGGATCATGTTAAAATGCAGCTTCCAATCCAGTAGTTCTGGAGAGGAGCCTGAGACTCTGCATGTCTAACAAGCTCCCAGGTGATGTTGACACTGCCACTACACAGGGCTTGGTCCAACCTTATTGCTTTGCAGATGAGAACTTGAGGATCAGAGAAGGCAAGTGTTTTGTCTGGGGCCACACAGCTAGTTAGAGGTAGGGCTAGGAGATAAACTCAAGTTTATTGACTTTCAGTCCAGAGCTCTTTCTGCTATGCCCTGATGTCATCCTTTGTAGAAGGGAAAAATGTTTCTGAAAAAAAAAAAATCCCATTGTCCTTTCCCATGTAAGACAATACTACACACATATAAATATGCACATACATACAGGACAAGAGCTAAACTCTCTCTCTCCCAGTTTCCAGCACAGAATGTTGCCAACAAAAGATACTCAAAATACTATGTGTCGATGGATTAATCTGATGGGGGTTTTAATGAAATGTTCCGATTAGAGTAATGCTTTTACCTTTGTCGTCTCTTTAAAGACTCCCTTCTGAGCAGCCACCCCCATCTCCAAAACCTTCTGTACTTACATACTAAGTTTCCCCTAATGGCATTTCTAAATTAAAATTTAATTTATGGGGAGAAAGTTCAAAACAAGCTATTGTTCTAAATCAATATTGAGGCAGAAGATAAGGCTATTCCAGTAGCGGCAGGATATTTTATGTTCCTGCATATCCTTTGCGCTAGACCATCTAAGGCACGTGAAGTGTTTGAAGAGTCGCACTTAGCAGTCTAAGTGTTCAAACAGCATTCAAAGTCTCTCTGCCCTCCCACCATTCAGAATCACTCCAAAGGGCTTCTGTGGCTTGGAACTGTATTTTCACAATCTTAAGAGTTCAAGAGAGCTTACTCCATGAGCTTGCTCAGCTCAGGCCCAAGCACACGGCAGGTCCACAATATGTTCCCGACCCAGTGTCAGATCCAGCACCTAGAGTCACAAGTTTTCAAGGTTTCGACAGGATTTTCCTTAAAAGGTCAGAAAACATACCCTCAAAGGGAAGAAAAAATGGCTGTTTAGACTTCTTATTCTATTCTACCAGTAGTTGAAATTAACAAATTCAATGCAAATAGTTTGGATTTGAATCTTGCCGCACTAGGAAACCAAGAGGACAGGAGGATAACATTTAAAGGCACAGCCAATTTTTCCCCTTGCAAGAGGGAACCTCAGGCATAGCTCCAAAGCCACAAGAGCCCTCTCAGCGTGGCTTCTGATGATTTCTAACTCGAAGAACGTAATCCATCAGCCCCCTGAAGCACCAGCCTGGCCGCCAACCCTCCCACCAGAACCTTCCTGAACCTGCGCTCCCAACCACGAAGTCCACTTCCCTGGATGCAGGGTTCCAACCTCCCTTCACTGCATGGCATTCGAGGCTCTGCACACACAGGCAGCCTCGTCTGGGGTCCACAAGTCACTGTGCAGATCTCTCTTAAGGCATGTACCAAAACAAATTCTAATTCCTCCGGTTATTATGTCTCTCTACCCACCCCAAACGACTGCACTCCACCACTACCACCGGTTTCATGAGTGCGTGAGCCCCTAGAAAATGGATAATGTTCTGGACCCTGTATATCCCAGCACAGTCCCAGGCATGCAGTCAGGACTTACAAAATGGGAGCTATTATTCTTACAACATATTGTAAGAATCCCTCCGCTGCTCCCTTCTTGCTCGCTGCGTCCTCCAGTGGGCTTCCTAAAACAAATTTAGGGCTGAAAGGGGCAGTCAAGCCACTGCATTTTACAGATGAAGAAATTGAAGAAGACCTTCAGGTGATTCCATCACCGCGGTCCTGCTAGCGGTCTAGCTGGAGAGCCGCCCTCTGGCCTCTGATGATTAGTCCTGAGCTCTTCCTCACTCTTTCTCTCTGGACCCAGCCAGCAGGGCACAGCAGGCCACCACCAGTGACGGAAAGAAGCTGGTTCCTTCGTGGCCCAGTGCTGGAGGCCGGGGAAGCCAGTTTCGAAGCCAGACTCAGGCACTGAGGAATTCAGGGTGGTTATTTCTGATCAAGGCCAGGGTGGGCCTCGGGTTCCTCGCCTGGAACATGGTCATCTGAGCTCTTGCTGATGGACGACTCACCATGCACACTCAAGACATGCCAGTGTCCGTCAGCATTATCTGATTTTGCCCTCACCAAAAGGTAATGAGGTAGATATGATTAGTACCCCAATTTTTACAGATGGGGAAACCGAAGCTTTGAGGTTTGCCTAAGATCACAGTTAGTTGAATGGGTTTGGCTGACTCTCGGAGCCAGTATTTTGACTTTGGTCACATTAGCTTTGTCAGAGGCCCCTTTGGCCCTAGGAAGCGGTGACAGTGAGGACGTCCTTCACTGAGAGCAGATGGGAAGCTCACCCTGTGCTTCCTGGTTCCCCAGTAACCAGGGCCCTTGCCTTTACCTAATTGCATTAGCGGCAGTTCTACCTAATCCTAGGTGCACACAACGGAGACAGGAGTCTTTCCCTGGGGGCCCTACTTCTCCTGAGATTAGCCACAGTCCCCAGGAGGCTGTTATCCCAACCCCAGCAGGGAGGGCAGCACAGCCAAGATGGAGCTTACTGCAGGAAACCACTGCTTCACTAGGAAAAACAAAGCTCAGACTGGATGGCTCGGCTCTGATCACAGGCACGAGATGTGCCAGCTACACAGGTATACACCTGCCAGTCATCACCAAGTGACCGCTGAAGCAACCACCACCTCTTTCTGGAGGTCCTGGGAAGGGCATCAGCAAGCATTTCAAATAAAAAAACATACCCTGAGCTTCTCCTAAGGGCATTCCCTAGAGCAAGCACCCAGGTCCCTGTCTCATTCACCATTGTATTGCCAGCACCCAGCACTGTGCCTGGCACATAGTAGGTGTTCATCGATCATTTGCTTAACTTTTTTGATTGACACATAATAGATGTACATATTTTCAGAGCACATGTGATATTTTGGTACATTCATAGAATGCGTAAAGATCAAATCAGGGTAACTGGGATAGCCATAATGTTATGCTAGGAACATTCTAATTATTCTCTTCTAGCTATTTTGAAATATATAATAGATTATTATTAACTATCATCACCCTACTGCCAATCGATCATTTGATTGACAAATGAGCTCACCATCGCCATCGTGGTAGAAGCCAACGATGCCTCACCAGATTTGAGAATGAGTATCCAGGCTCACCATCAATTATGAAGTTTGGGATAACTTCCTTCACCTGGGTTTTTCCATTCTGTAACCCCAAATAATAATACCTATCTCACCTAATCCAGTAGGATTTGGCCATTCATCCCACAAGACTCTGGGACAAATGCATAGAATAATTTTAAAGGCCAGCACTATTTGAGGCCACTTACTTTTTTGCGTAGATAATCTACACAATGTGAATCAGAGAAAGCTGTCATAAGATTCTGCGTCTGAGGATTACAGGTTGTCTGGTATTGTGGAAGAGTGGACTGGGAGTCCTAGCACCTCAAGTGATTCCTTTAGAAATGTGAGAATCCTCGGCACCAACTTTATCTCACAGTCCCTTCATCTTTCAGCAAAATACTTAATTCAACTGGATACTCTAGTTAACTCATTTCCACAGACATTAGTAGAAAATAAGTTTTCAGGGAAAGAACCAAGGAAGTTAAGTAAGTTGCAAGTTTCCATTTTTCTCTCATTCTCTCTCTTTGCAAGAGGCAAGGAATGTGAATTGGTGTAATAATAATAAGAATAAAGTGATATTCTCATGGTGCCCTGCAGTTTGCAACATTCTTTCACTTGGATCTCTCGCTTTATATACACAATAATCCTCTGAGATTTTATTAGCCCATTTTATAAATCAGGAAACAGAAGCCCAGAGAGGTGAAACATCTTGCCCTTGCAGCAGATGAGTAGCAGGCCAGGCCCAAACTGAGATTTTTTTTCTCTCCAAACCATACACTGTTCCCTCTGTGCAGGGCTGTGACTTATACACTCCCCATGTAAATGAGAACTGCTCCCTCTTCGTATTATCTGGATGCTTGGTTTGTTCTAAGAATGCCTCATCTATGACATGGGGGAAGGATAAAAATAGGACCTACCGAATAGGGTTGTCGCGGCGCCTGAATACTGCCTGGCACACAGTATAGACTCTATAAATATTACCAGTGGCAGTAGAAGCAATTGCTGGTTGTATTGTAAACTGATAACACTCCCATTTCAAGGCGTTTGCTTTGAATGCCTCTGCACTCACTGCTCCTCCCTCAGACAGTCTCAGGGGTCACCCCTTCCCTTCACACAGGTCTCTCTGCTCGAATCCCTTACCTAGAGGCCTCTCAGACTGCCCCATGCGACAGCACCCACCCCACTTCCATCACAAGCTCTTTACCCTGCTCATTTTTCTTGGCCCTTCCTGTTACCTGCTGTCATGTATACTTCTGTATTTCCTGACTCCTCCATGACCAGGGTCTTTGTTTTGTTCACAGCTTTACCCTCAGTATCAAGAACGATGCCTGCCATGTAAATATCTGTTGAGTGAATAAAGGAGGCCTCATGGATCCATTCACCAAGAAATGAAGACAAAATGGTACTTGCTGTCTAAATCCTCGATCTCAGATAGGACTTTAGGTTTACAAGGTGACTTTATGGCCTTCATCTCCTATACTCTTCCATAATCTTCAGGGAATGGGTTATAATTCCCATTATAGAGATAAAGAAACTAAGACCTCTTATCCCCAGAAAGGGCAGAGCAACATTCTGGGAAGACAGATGCTAGGTAAGGTCCTGAACCCCACCCCCATGCCCACCCATCATGCCCATCGATTAGCAATGAGGCATGGGGGTCTCAGCCTCCTTCTGAGTTGCTTTGACTCTGGTGGAGCAGCTGAGGTTCAAGGGGATGGTGGGGACTGGCTTACAGAAAGGGGCCTGGGAAGTGAGTTTTAGCCCTCAGTCAAGAATCAACATTAGAGGCTGCATGATTTTGTGAACTCATTTGTCCAAATAAACCCATACATTATTACTAATATCATTTTAAAACACATAATGGGCTCTTGTTTTAGTGCCTCCCAGACACATTTTTTTCCAGTGAAGCCTCCCCTGAGTCACCTTTCCTGATTCTGCCTCCAGCACTCTAACAGGAGCCTGCATTGGCTGCTCCCTCTCCACACCTTCCAGGACCTGTGCCCAAACTCTCACTGTGTCACCATCATTGTTTTCATGCTGCCCACCAGGCCAGACTTTGAGGTACTAGCAGATAATCCTGTAGCCCCAACACCTGCCCAATGCCTGGCACCCAGCAGGCCTCCATGTGCCTGCTGACCAAGGACCACTCCTGACTCATAGCAGGTGCAAGAAATAAAACAGCCCAGGCTTCTCTCCTCCCCACCACTGCCTCAGGCCCCAAGAAACCTGAGCAAAATTTTATTAAGCGCCCCTTTCTCCTGCATGAAGGAAAGATGTCCCAGCCTGAAGCAGATGGCAGTGGGAGGCTAAGGCAGAGTTGCTGTAGGAAATCCAGGGACAAGGGGGCATTTCTGGCCATCTTTGCATCCAGATGCCTTGCAGGTTCAAAACTGAGAACACTTTCCCCTCTACTCATTGAGAGAAAGAAGAGAGAGGAAGAGCTCCCCAGGGGATATTTCCCTAGTAATGAGACCTCTTTCAAAATTCCTGAGAAATAGTTTGTTATAATTTCTGTTCTTTTACATTTATTGAGGAGAGCTTTACTTCCAAGTATATGGTCAATTTTGGAATAGGTGTGGTGTGGTGCTGAAAAAAATGTATATTCTGTTGATTTGGGGTGGAGAGTTCTGTAGATGTCTATTAGGTCCGCTTGGTGCAGAGCTGAGTTCAATTCCTGGGTATCCTTGTTGACTTTCTGTCTCGTTGATCTGTCTAATTGCTTCAAAGAGAATAAAATACCTAGGAATCCAACTTACAAGGGATGTGAAGGACCTCTTCAAGGAGAACTACAAACCACTGCTCAAGGAAATAAAAGAGGATACAAACAAATGGAAGAACATTCCATGCTCATGGGTAGGAAGAATCAATATCATGAAAATGGCCATCCTTCCCAAGGTAATTTACAGATTCAATGCCATCCCCATCAAGCTACCAATGACTTTCTTCACAGAATTGGAAAAAACTACTTTAAAGTTCATATGGAACCAAAAAAGAGCCCGCATCGCCAAGTCAATCCTAAGCCAAAAGAACAAAGCTGGAGGCATCACGCTACCTGACTTCAAACTATACTACAAGGCTACAGTAACCAAAACAGCATGGTACTGGTACCAAAACAGAGATATAGATCAATGGAACAGAACAGAGCCGTCAGAAATAATGCCACATATCTACAACTATCTGATCTTTGACAAACCTGAGAAAAACAAGCAATGGGGAAAGGATTCCCTATTTAATAAATGGTGCTGGGAAAACTGGCTAGCCATATGTAGAAAGCTGAAACTGGATCCCTTCCTTACACCTTATACAAAAATCAATTCAAGATGGATTAAAGACTTAAATGTTAGACCTAAAACCATAAAAACCCTAGAAGAAAACCTAGGCATTACCATTCAGGACATAGGCATGGGCAAGGACTTCATGTCTAAAACACCAAAAGCAATGGCAACAAAAGCCAAAATTGACAAATGGGATCTAATTAAACTAAAGAGCTTCTGCACAGCAAAGGAAACTACCATCAGAGTGAACAGGCAACCTACAAAATGGGAGAAAATTTTCGCAACCTACTCATCTGACAAAGGGCTAATATCCAGAATCTACAATGAACTCCAACAAATTTACGAGAAAAAAACAAACAACCCCATCAAAAAGTGGGCGAAGGAAATGAACAGACACTTCTCAAAAGAAGACATTTATGCAGTCAAAAAACACATGAAAAAATGCTCACCATCACTGGCCATCAGAGAAATGCAAATCAAAACCACAATGAGATACCATCTCACACCAGTTAGAATGGCAATCATTAAAAAGTCAGGAAACAACAGGTGCTGGAGAGGATGTGGAGAAATAGGAACACTTTTACACTGTCGGTGGGACTGTAAACTAGTTCAACTATTGTGGAAGTCAGTGTGGCGATTCCTCAGGGATCTAGAACTAGAAATTCCATTTGACCCAGCCATCCCATTACTGGGTATATACCCAAAGGACTATAAATCATGCTGCTATAAAGACACATGCACATGTATGTTTATTGCAGCATTATTCACAATAGCGAAGACTTGGAACCAACCCAAATGTCCAACAATGATAGACTGGATTAAGAAAATGTGGCATATATACACCATGGAATACTACACAGCCATAAAAAATGATGAGTCCATGTCCTTTGTAGGGACATGGATGAAATTGGAAATCATCATTCTCAGTAAACTATCGCAAGAACAAAAAACCAAACACCGCATATTCTCACTCATAGGTGGGAATTGAACAATGAGAACACATGGACACAGGAAGGGGAACATCACACTTCGGGGACTGTTGTGGTGTGGGGGGAGGGGGGAGGGATAGCATTGGGAGATATACCTAATGCTAGATGACGAGTTGGTGGGTGCAGCGCACCAGCATGGCACATGTATACATATGTAACTTACCTGCACGTTGCGCACATGTACCATAGAGCCTAAAGTATAATAATAATAATAATAATAATAATAAAAAGAAAAAAAAAAAAAAAAGAAAGAAAAAGTCCTCCTCTGAAAACTCTCTCTCAAGAAAGAGGAGCTATTTTCCTCAGAAACCACTGAAAAAAAAAAAAAAAAAAATTCCTGAGAAAAGACAGGGAAGCGCAGAGCAACAGGGAGGGAGAGAAAGGTGCTGAGGGCCGGCAGCCAGCACTCACCACCTCTATTCCCAGCCTGCAGGTACACCGTCCCTGTAGCACAGTGCCAGGATTTTCCACACCTTCTCTCAAACACAGTCCACACGAAAAAGGAGAAAGAGGAGGACTGTAAGGGAGAATCTGAATTGGTTGCCAATTAAGAGCAGGGTGACCCTAATTTATAGCAGCAAAACCCAGTTATCACAGACTCCATGTTGGGAAAACAGCCCAGCTCTGGAGCTGCCCATTGCTCTACTGCAAACAGAACTCACAGCAGGTGTCATTTAGCCTGATTGACTTTTTACAGGGCTGGATTCCTCAACTGTTGGAAGAGACAGCCTGGAGATTTTCAGTTGTTCAAAGACGCATTTTTAAATTCCTTGATAGTCACACCAAGGTAAGCTGGAGTTATCTCGGCCTCTAGGAAGGAAGAACAATGCTTAGTAAAAGTAAAAGTAGAATCCATTCAACGGGCCCAGGCTCAGGAGATCCAGAACCAGAGCCTACTGTAAGGAGCAACCAACCCAGTGATAGAGAAGATCCCAAAAAACAGTCATTACACAAATAAATATTCAATGACAAATTATAGCGAAGGTTATTTAAGAATACAAAGTGCTAGGAGAGCATGTGAGTGGAAATCCAATCTCACCTGTTGAGTCAGGGATGTGACATCTGAGCCAAGACAGAAGGACTGCAGCTGATGGGTGAGGGAAAGGTGCTTCTGTGGGAGGGAACAGCCCATGAAAAGCCACCATGTGCATAGCTGCCCTATGAGACCACAGAGGGGGTTGTAGACAGCCTGGGAGGGGCTGCCTGAAAGTCACGTCAGTGGATCCTTGCTTTGAAAAATATTTAATGAGTATCTCTTTGATTTGTGCCAGGCTTAATGTGCTGAACACTGAAGATGTGCATGAAAATTAAACACCATTCCTCCTCACCCAGATCTCACAGTGCAGAGGGAGAGACAAACATATAAATAAGTAATCCCAAAAGAGAGTGACAGTGCCTGTTTAAAGACAAAAAAAAAAAAAAAAAAAAAGGAGAGGAAAGAGGAAGGATGGGTGGTTTTTTCCTCCTCCTGATTCAAATGCAAAACCACAGTCCACTGTTGTGCCCCCATCCTCCTTCTCCTCCACTCTATTTCTTTAGGTCTTAATTTCCCGGCACCCTGTCACCTGCCAACTTCCTTCTAGATACCGTATGTCTCTTCCTCTGTCCCTCTTTGCCATGTTCACATTGACTTATTTTCACTTCAGAAAAGCTCAAAAGTAATCATTGTCTTAGGCAGTACCCAGTCCCGACAGCAGGCAGTGCTCAGGTGTCCCCATTCACTGGCTTTGCCCACTCAGAGCCCACTTAATGGGAGGAATCAAGTCAATATTAGATCACTCACCTTTCACTGCTATGGTCGCAGCCATGAGTATGCTCAGGCTTCAGAAGAGGCTTGCCTCTAGGGTCCTCCGCTGTGGCAAGGAGAAGGTCTGGTTGGACCCCAATGAAACCAATGAAATCTCCAATGCCAACTCCCGTCAGCAGATCTGGAAGCTGATCAAAGATGGGCTGATGATCCGCAAGCCAATGACTGTACATTCCCGGGCTCGATGCCAGGAAAAGACCCTGGCCTACCGGAAGGGCAGGCACATGGGCATAGGTAAGCCAAAGGGTACAACCAATGCCCGGATGCCAGAGAAGGTCACGTGGATGAGGAGAATGAGGATTCTGTGCTGGCTGCTCAGAAGATACCGCATATCTAAGAAGATTGATCACCTCATCTATCACAGACTGTACCTGAAGGTGAAGGGGGATGTGTTCAAAAACAAGCGATCTTCATGGAACACATCCACAAGCTGAAGGCAGATAAGGCTCGCAAGAAGCTCCTGGCTAACCAGGTTGAGGCCCAAAGGTCTAAGACCAAGGAAGCATGCAAGCGCCATAAAGAGTGCCTCCAGGTCAAGAAGGAGGAAATCATCAAGACCTTGTCCAAGGAGGAAGAGACCAGGAAATAACAGCTCCCACTTTGTCTGTACATACTGGCTTCTGTGATTATATAGATCAGCCATTAAAATAAAACAAGCCTTAAAATATATATGTATAACATATAATGTACATATTAGATCACTCTGTGAAGCCCCACCTCCTTCAGAAAACCCTCCCAGTAATTCCAATCAATGCCGCCTCTCTCATTCTTGATCCACAAAATCTACTGCCTGTAACTCCCTGTGGCACTTAATTACATTGAATTTAACAGACAGTCAACATGTTTTAGTGATTTGCACTGGTTTTGACCCCAGAGGAGTTACTTAACATCTCTGAGCCTCAGTTTTCTTCTGGAAATAAAAGCATAACCTCCTTTTATAAATCCACGTGTCTAAATAACACAATCAGAAGTTATCTCTGAATGGTAGGATAATGGGTGAAATTTGTTTTCATTATACATTTCTGAATTTGCTTTTAATGGATATAAATGTTCTCATCAGAAAAAGCAATAAAACTGCTTCCTCTTAGGTTTAAAAAAAAGATAACACCCACTTCATTTTGTTATGAGGATTAGTGAGGTGAGGCTGTGTGCATTGTAGGAACACAATAACCTCATGAAAGCAGCATCTACTGGCTCAGATAAGGAAACCCAAGAGAGGTGGAAAAGAGATTGGCAGGCTGTCAGACCTCTTCTGCCTCTCAGCAATGCCTGCTCTGGATATGAAGTCATTCTCTCCTACACACCAGCTTCTTTCCTGGGCTCAGACATGACCAAGGGCATCTCTCAGCTTCCCCATCCCAGAAGGGCTGCCCCTAAATCCCAACGAAAGACTATGATTAGTGTGGGCCAAGCAGTTCCTTTTGGAACTGATGAAGGGGCATTTCCCAGAAGGAGGTAGTGACGGATGAGGGATTGAAAGCAGGGCAATAGGCCGGGCGCAGTGGCTCATGCCTGTAATCCCAACACTTTGGGAGGCCAAGGTGGGTGGATCACTTGAGGCCAGGATTTTGAGACCAGCCTGGCCAACATGGCAAAACCCATCTCTACTAAATATACAAAAATTAGGCAGGAGTGGTGGCAGGTGCCTGTAATTCCAGCTACTCGGGAGGCTGAGGCTGGAGAATTGCTTGAACCTGGGAGGCGGAGGTTGTAGTGAGCTGAGATCGCACCATTGCACTCCAGCTTGGGCAACAAGAGCGAAACTCCATCAAAAAAGAAAAAAAAAAAGAGAAGAGAAGGAAGGAAAGGAAAGCAGGAAGGAAGGAAGGAAGGAAAGAAAGGCAATAGTTCTACAGGGAGAAAATAATACGATTCCACTACAAAATACAAAATGCCTGCCAGGTGCTCGGTCCACAGTCAATGCTTAATACTTGACAGTGACAATTATTGCAAAGGTGTTGGGCTAAATCAGAATAACCAGGTGTGATTTAGACGGCCTATGTGAGAATACTGGTGGAAGGTGAGACCACAAAAGAAGGACTGACAGAGGCTGAAACAGGCCAGGGTGCCTTCCTGGATGTGGATGCAATACAGGCTGAAGAACAAGAATTCAGCAAGAAGAAATGAAAAGAGGAAAGAGTCTGAGCTGGATATGCCAGGGAGGTAGGCCGGTGTGAGGGTAGAAATTCCTGGAGGCTTCAAGATAGGCAAAGGGCCCTAAACCAAGGGCAGGACACTGATATTTGGATCAATTCATTATTCCCATACTGTTTGGGGTGTATCAGTCTTGCCTCCCTAACAAAAACAGTAAACTTCTTACAGGAGAGGATATTGCCATATTTCTCCCGCATCCCTTTCAGTTGCTAAATCAGTATTTAACCAAATGGAAGCACCAGTGACTTCTTGTTAGTTTACACAGGACGTCTCCCTCGGGCAGGTGGAGCTATGCCTCTTGGGCCCCTCCTTTCCTTCCCTCCCATCCACCAGCACTCAGATCAATTGCTCTGTGTATTTGATGAGTCTAGGGGAAGCCACTTTCACCCACATACTGGGATGGCTAAACCTAAGCCCTCGGGCAAAGATGTGGGAGGATTATTTGTAAAAGGTTTTGACCACCTTGTCTATATAGTTTTAACCCCAACACAACCATCAAATCTGACAACTGCTCCTTAAAAAAAAAAAAAAAAAAGGCCGGGCGCGGTGGCTCACCCCTGTAATCCCAGCACTTTGGGAGGCCGAGGCGGGCGGATCACGAAGTCAGGAGATCGAGACCATCCTGGCTAACACGGTGAAACCCCGTCTCTACTAAAAATACAAAAAATTAGCTGGCCGTGGTGGCGGGCGCCTGTAGTCCCAGCTACTGAGGAGGCTGAGGCAGGAGAACGGCGTGAACCCGGGAGGCGGAGCTTGCAGTGAGCCGAGATTGAGCCACTGCACCCCAGCCTGGGCGACAGAGCGAGACTCCGTCTCAAAAAAAAAAAAAAAAAAATCAAGTTGTAGCCAGCATGAGGGGGAAAATGCTTTATTCCCTGTGCCAGGTGCTTTCTTTCTAGGTAGGGAGACTAATCAGTGTTAACTCCTGGACTCTCTCTGCACCTTTACTAACTCCTCCTTGCAGGGGCCTGGAGCACAGTCCTAGGCAGCAACTTATGGATGAGCTGGGTAGCACAGACTGGACATGCTCAGTTCAGCGCCTCCCTTCCTCAGTGGGGAAAAAGGACATTAGTTATCACGTGTCTCCTGGGAAGCCCTGACAGCAGACTCTAACCCACTGAAGACTATCTTGTCACAGGCAAAGTTTTCAATGCTTTGACTTAGGGACACCAGATGTGAGTGGGCAAAGCGCTATGAGCTGCGCAGAGAAAAAGAGGTTTAAATCACTGGTAGATTAAGAACATCGTGGAAAATTGTTGCTGCTTAGGCGGGGCGCAGTGGTTTACGCCTGTAATCCCGGCACTTTGGGAGGCCGAGCGGGGCAGACCACTTGAGGTCAGGAGTTCAAGACCAGCCTGGCCAACATGGTGAAACCCTGTCTCTACTAAAAATACAAAAATTAGCCGGGCAAAGTGGCAGGCGCCTGTAATCCAAGCTGCTCGGGAGGCTGAGCCAGCAGAATTGCTTAAAAAACCCAGGAGGCAGAAGTTGCAGTGAGCTGAGATCGCACCACTGCACTCCAGCTTGAGCCACAGAGTGAGACTCCATCTCACACACACAAAAAAAATGTTGCTGCTTGTTTTCAGTGGTCTACACACCACTGGTCTCTAACAGGCAATATCTTGGGACTGAAAATCCCCATACAACACACAACAGTTCTCTGAAGGGAGGAGATAAAACAGTCATGACTGGGTTAAGCATTACTTCTTTAAGGTAGGCATATGAAAGGCTAATACAGTCCATCACTACAATGGAAGTTCAGGCAGAAAAAAGAAAAATAGCCAATACTCTCCAGGGGGTGTGAAAATTATGTAAAAACTTTGAAACACCCCAGTTGGAGTGAAATCCTAGAAGCGAGGCTATAATCTCTCTCATGGAGAAAAAGTAGAATAAGTTGCTTTCATGTACATTGTCTAAACCCATCCGGAAATGGTGTCAATTTCCCATGAAGAACAGATAAGAGCCTTTCAAGGATATCTAGGATTGCAGGCAGCATGTTCTATTTTTACCTTATGATATCTAACCTTCACAGAGCATAAGAAAGTCCCTGCCCTTGAGAAACATTAATATAATTATAACCTAAGATTTCCAGGTGCTAAGAAAGTCCGTGTCAGAGATGACTGTATTATAAAATCATGCCTAACGAGGCGCTGAGAACTAGCAATTTTGCCCCATCCCATCCTGTGAAAAATCTTAAAGGAAGAATTGCTGCTCTCCATTCACTTCAGAGGTATAGCTTTGATCACACACCAACCACCAACTATGGCCCAGACACTGTGCCAAACACTACCCATGGTCCTTCCCCCTCTGTCAAGGTAGGCGCCATTATGGCTCCCATTTTACACGTGAGGAAAGCCAGTCTCAGAGGTTACGTAGTTTGCTGACCTGGCAGAGCAGTAGTGAGCCTAGTCCATCTGATGCCAAAGTCCTTCCCTTCCTGGCTCCTCTCCCTGCCACAATCACCAACCACTTAGGAAAATCCTGTTTTTAAATAACTTCTCTGTCTTTTTGCAAGTAAATTTTCCTAGGTTACAGAAATCCCAGAGCCAGGTCCCATCTACAAATGCCTTTCAACTCTTTCTAAAGATAACAGCTATTTGAAGATTTTGTGGATGAAACAAATGAAAATCAGGCAAATTCACCTTTTGGTGAAACAGTAGTGAAAATAGTCATATATCAGTATATTAGAGGCACAAATTCCAAACAAAAGTAGTCTTTAGAGCAGAAAGTTCAATGGGCCCTAAGTCAAAGGGGCTGGGTTTTAGACAGGCCCTGACAGCTAGAGTGACCTTGTGTGAGCTGCCAAACTCGCCTGCCTAATTTTAAAAGGGAGAGAGAAATAAATCCTATTTAACTGTATTTTTTGGAAAATTAAAGGTAATACTGTACATAAAATGATTTTGTAAGCTGCAAAGCCCTATACAAATGGAGGATTTAATTATAATTATTTTGACTCAGCTATTTGGCTGGGATCTTACAGAGAAATTTAATCATCAGACAGAGTTTAAAAAAAAAAAACTGCAATGCAGCTTGGCATAATAATGATTAGGAACAAAACCCAGGCCTTAGGATACGCAGGTTCAAATCCTAGTTTTCCCATTTAACTCTCTGTGTGGTCTTGGGCAGTTTACTTACTTCTCTGTGTCTCAGTTTCCTTATCTGGAAAATGGGGATATCATGGAACACACTGAGCACCCTGCCACATGCATTGTGAGTGTTCAAGGAGTGTTCAGCAGCCAGTGAAAGACCTGGTCAGGATTAATCTGCTTCTAAAGCCCATATACTCTTGCTCTGCTGTGCACCTTTTCAACAGACATGTGGTCGTTGGAAGAGTAAGTAGTTGTGTAGTTACCAAATGGAAGGGAAGACACCAAGACAGTTGCTCTTGTATCTTCTCCCATCTGCCCTTATCCTGGCTTTTAGCCTGGATTCTGCTTTGGGCATGGTAGAGGATTCACACAGGTGTGGAGCTGGAGAGAATCAAGATGCCTAATAGTGAACGATAATGCTCCTAGAACTCTGGCTTACCTCATAGGGTCGTCCTGAAGACTATGCAAGTTAAAATGCTTAAAGAACTTAGAATAGTACTTGGCCCACAGTATGCTCAGTGTGTTAATTATTAGTATACTATTATTATTTTCATCAAGCAGACAAGAGGGGGGAATAGAATTAAGTAGCCTGCACTATAAGAGAAAACGGCTGCATTAGAGAGAATAAGACACAATCATATACCTTTGATAAGCAGCCCTGAAATGCACCACATTTTTAACTCCCTGGGATACCCTTTGGGAAGAAAGACAAGTCTTCAGGCTCCCAGTGAAACTGCTTCCTTCTCTCTTCTCCTCCACCCTTCATATGCTAAAAACACAACAGGCTTCATTCAACGCTGTCTTTCTTCACTCTCCCATCCCCTGGAGATCAGCTTCATTCCGCAGTGAAGGCCTGGTTTAAGAATTCAGGATAGTCTCAGCAAGTCCATGGAGACCCCCAGAGCAGCTGCAGGCTGCTGTAGAACTCCAGCCCTTTTCCAGCAGTGGAATGTCCAACTCCTCTTCTCCTCTCCCATCCTTCAATCCCACACCCTCTCAATCCTTCCTTCAAGGCTCACATCATATCACACTTCCTCCCGAAAGACCCACCCTTCTAGGGATTCTGCATATATAATTGCCAACTCCGTACTCACTGGCTGTATAAAGTGCCTATTTTACTGCCCCTAAGAGGTAAACTCCCCAAGGGTAAAGGCCACCCTTAGTTCTTCTAGATTCTCTACAGTGCTAGAGGCACCCTATGTGTGCCATAAATTATTTGGGAAGGGGTTTAATTTACTGGATGGAGCCCCAGGCTCTGCATGAAGGGGTCAGACACAAACCAGGTTTCCTATTTTATTCTATCTAAAAATGCTGGTCCTAACCCACTAAATTGATCTCACCACGCACTGATTTACAACCTCACGTTAGTTAAGGTAACATTAGCAGCTGTAACAAAAAAAAACAAACAAACAAAAAAAAAACCCTCAAAATCTCAGCCTTAACAATGGACACTTGTTTTTGGTTCATATAAAACCTAAACAAGTGTGGCTTCCACCATACAGTGATTAAGGGAGAGTCTCAGGCTCTTTCCATGTTGTGACACTTTCAACATATGACTTCTAAGGTTGTCAAGCCACCGAAGAAGGATCATAGCAATTCTGCCTGGGGAGTTTTTTATGGGTCAAGCCTACAAGTGACAAAAATTACCTCCAATTTCATTTAATTGGCTAGTATTTAGTCACATGGCTTCACTTAACTGTGAGAAAGCTGAGAAATGTTGTTTAGTCATGTGACCGGAAGAGATGGAAACATATTTGGTGATCAGCTAGCAATCTCTGCCATAAATCTGCCATTTGAAAAACCCTCCAAGGCAATGATCTAACCTTATTCATCTTTATATCTCCAGTGAGACTATCAGAATATTTGGTTCACTGTAAGTGCATAGAAAATGTATGATCAATGAATGAATGAGGGCAGGTGGTAAATCCTGGCCAGAGTTGTAGGAGCGCTGTAGTTCATGATGAGATATCTTGATTCTCTCCAACCCCACACCTATCCAAATCCCCTCCCATACCCAAAGCAGTCCAGTCCTAAAAGCCAGGATTAGAGCAGGTGGCAAATGTACCAGAGCAACTGTATTGGTGTCTTCCCTTTCATTTGGTGACTGCACAGTTACTTACTCTTCCAACAACCACATGTCTGTTTAAAAAGTGCACAGGGGAGCAAGAGTACATGGGTTTTAGAGGCAGATAAATCCTGCCTCTAACTGAGCACTCACTGAGCACTCACTAGGCACAGTCTGAGTGTGTTCCATGAATTATTTCATTGACTCTTCATAATAAGCCTACGAAGGAGGCACTCCTGTTCTTCCTCTGACCCTCTGATCCTCTGAGAATTAATGTATTCTTCCCCATGTTCCCACAGCATTTTTTCCACAACCCTGTCCTGTAATTCGCTTGTGGGAGAGATAGTTGTGTGTAGTAACACATCTGCTCATTGGTGTCTCCCCAATCACACTTTAAGGATAACAAAAAGAGCATACACCTGAGAGTCAAAATACCTAGATTCAAATCCCAAATCCCAACTTAATAATTGTATGAATTTGGCTGAGATACTTACCTTCCTGAGCCTCAATTTTCTTATCTGTAAAATAGGATCAGAAGTCCAAACTCCAAGGAGTGCTGAGAAGCATAAATTTAATAGCTTTAAAAAAATGATACCTGGCATATAGCAGGTGCTCAAAAAAGTGAGAATTTTTCTCCTTCTCTCTCCTTGAGGGCAAAGATAATACTTTATTCCTGGACACAAATACTGTATCTTTCATGTGATAAATATATAATAAATGTTAGTTGAAATACACTGAGTGACAAGCTTCACTGTTGAAAAATAAAATAACAAACCCAACCTCTGCTTTGTCTTTAGAAGTCCTCTTTATCACCCCTCCCCCTTCCCACACACTTCATTACTCTTCTCTCTTTGGGTAACATGAACTTTTTTTCTTCTACTCAGAAAATTTAAATGGCAAACAGAGCACCTCAGGATCCTTTCCTCCGGCCATTATCCTTCTCTTTCAAGTTGTGCTCAGCAAGATTATTTGGATATTGCAGCTAAAAACGGTCAGATTACAAGTGGAGGTCCCTGAAATGTAACATTCCCCATTTTAGGATTCTGGAATTACACTAAGCACCTGGGAGGGGTTGCTCTTCCCCAAAGAGCTTGCTGTTCTGAAAAAAGCCTTTGTTTTAAGGCTTTGCAAAACTGCACTGTGGAATCCCTTCCATCCAGGTCCCCAGCACTGGCCTGGGTACTGCTCAGATCTAGAGTGTCTGCATGCTCCCTATAAAACAAAACACTCTGGAGTCCTAAAACCTTGTAAAACTTGCTGTTCTCTGAGCCTTGGTTGCTACCTTGCAGCAGGACCATCGTTTTGAAGCCAAATTTTGAAATTTCTTCAGTAAGCCCTTGATAATGATGGTGGCTAACATACTTCACGTTCACTAAGTCCATGGTGCTGTGTTAGGTGCTATAGGTTCATAACATACTTTTATTCTCACAAAACCCCCCAGTAAGCCACATATTATTGCTATTCCCATTTTACACATAAGAAAACAGAGGCTCAAAAGGTTAGGTAACTTTGCCCAAGAAGGCAACAAAGCCCCAATTCAAACCCCCATTCCCTATCAGGCTCAAATCCCATTCTATTTCCATTACTCCATGCCACCTCTTTAAACAGCTATCAAAGGAAGTCCATCCTGTATAGAAATACTTGAAAAAAATAAAGTTTGGACTGTTGATCTTTTAGCCCCCCTCTCTCTCTTAAAAAAAAAAAAACAAAACACAACTATGGTTCTATGGAGAGAAGCGGGAAAAGGAAATGTAAGGAGGCCAAACATTATGAGGCTTGGCTTATCAGTATTTCATAACAGCTTTTGGATCAAGACTCTACAAAACCTTATTTATGGACAGACAGTTACTGTTAAGCAGAGCCTTTTTATACAACCTTTTCATCTGAGGATGTTGTAGCCTTCTGCTGCCTTTCTATTAGTGAGAGATGAGGTGTGAAATTTGCTGGCCCTGCCAAGATTATCCCATTAAATTATCTGCCCTCTTCCAATGTAATTCACTCAGGGGCAACTGTATGAGACTCAGGTCCTATGGATGTCCATGCCTGGGTGTTCTGGGGGGTGTGGCTGGGGGCGGGGGATGAAGGAAAAAGTTCAGATGGTGGTAGCATCCCAATGACATAACATTAATCCACGTTTCACTGCTGCCACAATTATCCCATTCCTAAACAAACTGAAAACCCCAACCGAGCTTACTGCAACAAAGAGAGAGCCTTTTTACTGCTGTTTATTTTTATTTTGTATTCGTTAGCTTTTTAGATATTCCTGGCATGCAAGTCAGTCTCCGTGTAACAAGCAGCTGCATTTAGTTAAGGATTTTCGAAGAGTTGCCCCCATCCCCTCCCCCTTCAACTCCAGAGAACTTTCTCAGACTCTCCTTTCTCTTCGAGTGTCTACCGAACAGTTTCTCCCGTCACACCCCAGGGAATGGGTGAAGCCAGGCTAAGGCCCTTCTGTTTGAGAAAGAGGCCTTGAAAACTTGAGTGTTTCTCACCTGGGGCTGGATTTGCCAGGGTCTAGTCCTTAGTGGGAACTTGAGCTGGCAAGCCAGCTGTCCCACTAGACAGCACTCTAATACATCCCCGCCTTCTCAGCCTACAACCACAGTTGTCCACCAAGATGCAAATACAAAGTCACTTCATCAAAATATAGCTCATTGATAGTTGGAAAAAACTGGTGAGCACACTTCTCAAACCACATCAAAGTTGAAGCTCATTACAAAAATGTAATTCTTCCAGAACCAGAGATCCAGGCCATCCAACAAGGTGCTTCCAGTCTATCTCTGAGTTTCAGCAAGACCATCTTAGGGAACTCCAGCACTGGAAGGAAAATTGAAATTGGCTGTCTCCAATAATTTCTTATAACCTCTAGATTATGGCTAAGCAAGCTTCCTTTTGCTGCTGTTGGAAAACCTTGGGAAATACCATCTTTGTTTCATACATTAAAAGAATATAAATTGTAAGAATTAAACAAGGAGAGAATGTCTAGGACAGCCATTAAGGTAAGAGCATGAACTGTTAGGGCTTATAAGCCCAGTAATGCCACTTTTTAGCAGTGTAACCTAAAGAAAGTAACTTAACCTCTCTGTGCCTAAGTTTACCCGTCAGTAAAATGAGCTAATTATGCCATCTCCCTTATAGGGTTGTTGTGAGGATTCAGTGAGTTAATACTTGCAAAAGGCTCAGAAGAGTGATTGGCCCATTGTAAGGATTAGATAAGTGTTTGTTAAATAAACTGTACAAATTGCATCTCAGAATGCTTGGATTCAGAGACATATTTTCTTACTTGAGGTCACAAGGACTTGGCACCATTCTTCAGCTTCTCTCAGGCCCAATTAACAGCCTGCCTGGTGGAAGGGAAACTGGGAGGTGAGAAGTGGGGGCTCCATGGTGTTAACCTGGGATAAGGCCTAGAACTGGCCACCTAGAACTGGCCTAGAACTGGCTGGCAACTCCTTTCAGCCTCCCCAGGAAGACAACCCATTGCCTCAGGCATCAAACACTCCAAGTCAGCAGTTCCTATCGTTCAGAGGTTGACACTTTTCTTGGAAAATAAGATTATAGCTATAGCTATAAATACAGAACCTAAAAATGCACATAAAATTGTGTATATTATTTCTGGGAGTTCACATATCCTTAATTTCATGTACCCCAAATTAATTTCATGCACTCACCTCTAGGCTGGGTGCTGTTCTCCAGTACTTTACATGCATGACCTCACTTCAATCTCATAACACTCTTGAAAGGCTCAGGAAAACTAACTGGCATACCCACTATACAACAGAGAAAAGATTCAAATCCAGGTCTGTTAAATGCCAAAGCCTGTGTTGTAACCATTTAGCTTTACTGTCAAGTTCTGCTACACTACACTTCTTTCATACTAGAAGATGGGACAAGAAAAGGAAAAATCCTTGAAAATATGCCATGTTGCATTTTTACTAAGCAAAGCATATATCAGAATTTTGCATACAACCAAAAAAGTTATTCTCCATTCATTCAACAAATATCTATGGACTACTTACTATATATGTGTGTGTATATATATACACTATCTGTACATATACATTTACATCAAAGTACATATAGCTTACAAAGTGTTCCATTCTCCATAGGATGCTGTGTAAAATTTTTAGAAATATTTGAAATGGGGTAGATGTTCACCATCAAACCACCAGCCAAACCCTGATACTAACTTCAGAGCAAGTGACACTTTCAGAAACTTTCCAAAAGCCTAACTGGGGGCCTGTGCTCACGATACAGAAGAGAAAGGGTGCTATAGGGCAAAGCTGACCCCTCACTAAATATCAGGCAGATAATCCCAGGCATCAGAGTAGCAAAACAGCCTACCATGTATGCTGAATCTATATTGGAAATTAAATATTTCCAAAACTGAAGGAGACAATTTGACCACATCCTTTGCCCATCCCACCTTGGTGAGGCTCCCCCTAGCCAGCCAGGGAGGATTTTCAGGCATCTCTAAAGAGTTGGGACTAGCGGACTTGGGCTCTCAGTGTTTTCACCAGAAAAGCTCACAGTCTTATTGCCTTCAAGAGACTTCTATTCTAAAAGTACAGACAAACACCTATTTAAATGGCAACGGAAGGTTTACAAAATGATAGCAAACACAGTAGCAAGCCACCTCCCTCTGGCTCCCAGCAGCCAAACCACAGAATCTATAAGATTTTGAGAAAGGCCAGGTAGGTTCCTAAAGCTCTGGGCTTGGGTGCAGTTATAAGGTAAGCTTCAGGTTCCTAAAGAAGTTGAGCTTTGCATAGGGAGGGGGTAGATGAGAAATCAACAATGGACAGACCAGAAAAAAATAAATTTAAAGGTTTTCTTCTCCTGGCTAACAAAATAGAAAAATGATGGGAGAAACGTTTTGTATCTTTTTAAATAAATACATGAAACATATCTCCCCTTAAGCTGATTTCCTGAGCCACTGGCTGGGCTACCTTAGGAATCTTGAGTCCAAGAGGAGAAAGTAAATGTGAGTTCTACCAGAAGTCTGACCCCAGAGAAAAGATCAAACATTCACAAAATGGAAAGGGATTTATAAAACAACAAATAAGACAATAATAACAGATTTGAGCTCATTATAGAAGACAGACAGACCCTCTCATATTGTTTTATATTGTTTTATACTCAGAAAAGGAAAGAGAAGCGAAACTAAAGGCAGATAGCCCGGCGCCTAGGAACCAGACCTGAAACCAAGGAACCAGACCCGAAACCAGGCCTGGGCCTGCCTGACCTAAGCCTGGTAGTTAAAGATCGACCCCTGACATAACTGGTTATGTTATCTATAGATTCCAGACATTGTATGGAAAGACAATGTAAAAATCCCTATCCTGTTCTGTTTCGTTCTGATTACCAGTGCATGCAGCCCCCAGTCATGTACCCATCACGACCCTCTCACGCGGACCCCCTTGGAGTTTTGAGCCCTTAAAAGGGACAGGAATTGCTCACTCGGTGTCTGAGGAGTTTTGTCTGCGGCTCGTCTTGCTACAATGGAATAGGCAATACCTTTTTTAAACAATTCTAAAAGGCTGTAAACAGTTAAAGGAGACAGAATTGGGGTGGCTGCTGATAAGAAGGGTGTTTACAGTGAGCAAAATCAATGCAGGGACATTTATTTAAAGGCAAGTGACCCCCACCCCCACAAGGGGCTATGATCTAAAAGCAACCATTGTTGAAAGGTGAAGTACAAAGTAAAGGAGTCCACAGAGGCAATAACTGAATTAATCAAAGCCCCAAGCCAGGAGTCCCACCTTAGTTAAAATCACCCTGCTTATCTCCACCTCAATTTGCTGGGCAACCCAACTTGAAAAGGATGTTTACATTACGTAGGCAGCATGGCCCATTTTTACTTTTCACCTAGGTGTTGTGGCGCAGGGCCAGATGTTTGGCATCACCAAGCAAAACATCTATGTGACCAAGCTGTTTACATTTCATTAGGATTTTTCATCAGGAAGGTGCACTCCCTGCTGATGTACATCTTAATTACAATTAGGAGATCTATTTACCCCCAGGAGCTTCCAGATTAGCACGACCACATTATAGGATCCGTTTCAGAAATCATCCTCAGAAAATGCTACTCTAGCTTCCAAAAACCATCTCTAAGAAATCAAAATTTACACACAACTTCCTTCCAGAGTGTGTTTTCTACCAAGAAAGTCAGCTAACTTTTAGTAAAAACTAATTCTGTATTCGTAGTCTATGTAGTGAATACATCTTCCTCTCAACTGCTAAGTAGCGCAGAGCTTTTTCTTTTCCTAAACACAGTGCTAACTTAAAAATGAAAGATGCATGATAAAAGAGCGGAGATCTATTTATCCGCTCAGGTTTAGGGCTGGGAGTGGGGGAGGGCAGAATCCAAAGGCTCCTCACCCCCTCAAGGGATGCATGTTAAAAGTGAGGCCCGAGACCCCGGAGACTTTAATCAACTTTTCCCCTCCAACCTCCAAAGAATGAATCGGTTGTCTCCACAGGCTCAGCCGGGCTCTTCCCTCTCATTGTGTACGGGCTCAGACGCAGCAAGGACCCCAGCTTCCCGCAGCGAACTAAGACGCTCGGGCTTGCGGTGAAGTCTTTCTCTAACTGTTGGGATTGTCTTTGGAGATTACCAAAATCAAATATGCATTAGATGGCTTTTCCCCCCTCTTGTTTGTAACACGCACACACATACGCGCGCGCGCGCGCGTGCACACCCAAAGCACTTTGGAGCCGCAGACCGCCTCTGACAGCACATTTTGCACAAAGTGGCAGCGGCTGCAGCGGCGCACAAGTTTTGGCCTCTATGGTGACCCTCGGGAGGGCCGGAGGGCCGGAGGGCCAGAGGCGGTGGCGATGCGAGGCCGCCAGAGCCCCAGGAGGACAGGGCTTTTGTTTGCGTCGATCCGCGAGCCGCCTGGGCTCTGGCGGGCACCACTGAAAATCTAAACTCCCTCCTGGACCGCGCCTTCCGGGCCGGCTCGCAACCTGGGGGCAGGATAGACTTGCCTGAACACCGGCTGGGGCGCGCTAGAGGTCCAGGGAGACAAGGGGGGACGCCCTGCACAAAAGTGCCCCGATCACCCCCAGGACCCCCAAACCCCTCCACGCTTCCTGTCAGCGCTGACAACCGCTGCTGCGCGCCGAGGAACGAGTCCCTGGGCGCGCCCCGGCCCGCCGCGGGGCTCCGGGGCAAACCCTGGCCTGGCGGCGCCGGCGAGCCCCGTGGCGGGTGGCCGGACGCGCCCCGGAGCCAGCGCGGCGCTTCCTGCGTGTCCCGCGCCCGGCTGGACGACGGAAGAGTGGCCATGGGTCAGGGGGTCGGGGCGGGCGGGGGCCGGCGGGCGCCTCTTACCTTGGGCAGCAGCCCCGCGTGCGGCGGCCAGCAGCAGCGCGGCCAGCAGCGCCAGGAGCGGCGGGCGCGTCCCGCGGCGGCGCGGCCGGTGCATTCCTCCTCTCGCGGCGGCGGCGGCGGCGGCGGCGGCTCCCAGGCCGCACGCAGAACATCCACGGGCTCTTCCCGGGCTCCCGGCCGCCTCGTCCCGGCCGCTGGCGCTCGCAGGACACCGGGGACGTCTGCAAAGCTCTTTGTCCCTCTAACCTGCTCCCTCGCCTCCGCCTGGCCGCCTCTGGATGCCGCGAGCGCGATCCCTTCCCAGCCCTCTGGCTGCAGCCTCGCCTGGGCCGGCGGGTCAGTCCCAGGCTGTCCGGGTCGCACCAGTGGGCGTGAGTCGCCCTGGCTCGGACTGCGAGAACAGCGCACCCTGCGCCCAGGGGCTGCCGTCCCGGGGCTCCCTCGGCGGCGGCGGTGGCGGCTGCTCCCGGTCTCCACGCTCCCTCTCTCGCTCAACTTGTCACTTTCCACCAACTCTCCAGCCCAGCGCCCCAGCCCTGACCAATGGGAGACGCGGCCCAGGCTGGCGACCCAGCGCCCTCTGCTGCCGCCCCTCAACGCCCGCACCCTCCCTGACTTCGCAGAAAGCGGTCGCGGCTCCCGCGTCTCGGGCACGCTCCCTCCCCTCCCCTCCCCCACACGCCTCAAACTCGCCACCGAACCGAGCCCGGGGGACCTTCGAGGCGACTTGACAGAAGGGGAAACCGAGGCTCAGAGAGACTTATCCGGGATCTCAAGCTAGTTCGTGGCTGGACGACAGCAGACCCAGGTTCTAGCAGCCTCAGCTCTGTCACTGTTAGCTGTGTGACTCTGGGTAATGGCACATTTATTGCTATCATACAATTTCCCTTTTGCTTTCTTCTTGGACCCAAGAGTTGAGAGAGTTCTTACACAAGTAATTTATACTTCGCCTTTTTGTCTTTAATTTGTAGTTTCACTGAATTCAATGTCATCCGTACTGCCTCCTGGCAAGATTTATTGAGGATTATCTGTGGTTATTTTTATCAATGTCCCATGGTTTTTTGAAAGGTGTTTCTGTCTTCCGAATGTGAAGATAGAATACTGTATCGATTTATCTTCTTTATATTCATTATTTTTTTCAGGCCTTCTGAATCTTTGCGTGTTTTTTTGTTTGTTTGTTTGTTTTTTGTCTAGCTGCTCTGCCATGAACCAAGGGATCATTAAAGACCTCTACAATGAGTGTGTTTTTGTCCATTTCTCCTGGTTTAACTTTATGGATTTTGTAATTCATAAATACCCATAATGATTTGACTTTCCCTGTAGAGACTGTCTTTGATCATAAAAAGTGGTGAGCACCTGCTGTTTTCAGGGCTGTGCTCTAGGCTCTGAAGATGCAAGGGTAATAGGACACCTGTCAGTCTTGCTCTGGAGGAACAGGAAGAAGCCCATAGTCTATCAGTAATCACGTGGCCACTTACTAAATACCTCCTGTTTGCCTTGTGTTTTATATGCATTTGCTCACAAATCCTCCGTTGACACTAAAAAGAGTCATTAAAAGTATATACTTCTTAGCTGTTTTACATATATTATCCCTATATTACAGTTTTAGAAATTGAAACTCAAAGAGAAAGTAAATGACTTGCCCACAGTCACACAGACATGGGGCAGCCAAGCCAGCACTCAGGCTGTTTCCACTGACAGAGTTAAAGCCTGTAACCAGAGCCTGGCACATGATAAGCACTCACTCGGGGGTTGTTGCTGTTGCAGTAGCCTCTAAGAACCCAGCTTTAGGGTTTTAAAATGAACAGTCACTTCATGGAGGGCAAGGACTCTGTCTCAATCATCTAGGTATCTTGCTGGCCTCTAATAGTACCTGGAATGCAATAGGAGCTCAATTAATGAACAAAGGTTAGGTCACCATTTGGAAAATATTAATTTCTCATCATATTTGTTTTATAGGGGTGCATGGAGGAGGGACAAAATTTCATCCATACTCCTTGGCACCAGGAAAAGCGGATCCCTGAGAGCTGAGGCATTAGAAGGGGGAAAAAATGCAGCCCAAAGTATGTCCTAGCAGGTCATGGACTCCAGACTACCAGCCCTGTGCCTTCAGGCAGGTGAATGACTAACCCATGCAGGACAAACAGTCACTTATTCTTCTCCAGGACTTCATGGCAGGAGCTGTGTTGGTAGTTTTCCCCCTTTCTATCGCTCTGACCTGAGGTCAAAAAATGATAGACAGAGAGGCCTTGGGTCAACCAGTTCATTACCTACATTGATCTGTCCCCCAAGTTTCTCTGCCTGAGATCTATTCAATCCTGTCCCAATTATCTCGCTTCTTGCCTGAGGAACTCACTGCACAAGGTTCTCTTGTTGGGAAACAGTCTTTGATGGTCAGTCTTAGTATATCACAGCCCAGAAATCAGAGGATACTCAGTTACACTGCACAGTGCTGGGCAGTCCTCTGTTGTCTACAGTCAATACACACAGTTGTCAGACAAGGAGCCTTTCTCATCCACCCACCCTGCCCCCAGCCCCCACCCTATAACTCCTAGGCCCAGGTATCTTAGGTAACAGACAGCTGCTAGTGCTGAGTATACAGAACTTAATGGCACTTTTATCAGTACTTAACCTTCCAGGAACTTAATCACAGAATCATAGACATAAGGAATGTGAGACCTGGAAAGGGCTTTGGAAATTAACTAGTACACCCCCCTCAACATTTTATACAGGAGAAATGTGGGACTCAGGAGGATGAAACTGCCTCGCCCAAAGCTGGCCAGAGCCAAAACTAGGACCTAGACCTACCAGTCCAGACCTGGGTAAGGACCATCATCAAATCATCCCAGATTCCTTCAGTTTAGCTATAGCACACAAGTTTCCAAAGAAAAGGTTGGAAATGGCCTGGCACGGTTGCTCATGCCTGTAATCCCAACACTTTGAGAGGCCAAGGTAAGTGAATTGCTTGAGATCAGGAGTTCGAGACCATCCTGGCCAACGTGGTGAAACTCCATCTCTACAAAAAAATACAAAATATTAGCCTGGTGTGGTGGCGCACCTGTAATCCCTGCTACTCAGGAGGCTGAGGCATGAGAATTACTGGAGCCTGAGAGGTGGAGGTTGCAGTGAGCAGATATAGCGTCACTGCACTGTAGCCTGGGCAACACAGCAAGACTCCATCTCCAAAAAAAAAAAAAAAGCTGCAGTGGGGGGTGTTAGAAAAGGCTTTTCCTGTTTAAAAAAGTAAAAGAGGTAAATATATATATAATATGCAATATATATGTGTATATGTATATTTATTTATTTATGCAAGTTCAGTAAATGCCAATGTTTAAGAGCACAGGCTGGGGAGCTGGGCTGCTTGGTCTCAAGCTTCAGCTTCTCTGGTTGCTGCTGAGTGGCTATGGACAAATATCGTAGTTGCCTATACTTTTGTTTCTCACCTGTAAAATGATGATGATAATAATAGCACCTATTTCATGCTGTGGTTAGTGTTAATTGAGTTAACTCATAGAAAGTGCTTTTGTGAGTATCTGGCACAGAGAGACACCTAATAAACAGCAGATATTATCTTTATTGTTTACTACATGAACCTACTTATATCATCAAAATAAGGTTGGTCTTAGCCCGTTTTTAACAAATGGGCTAAGTGAAATGAGTTTTTAAAACTTGCCCAAAGTCAAAAAATTAAAGCAAAAAGACAGGACTCCATCCCAAGTCAAATATCTCTCTACACTATACACCGCTGTCTCAAACCGCTGGTGGGCTATGAAAAAAGCTCCAAGCAATCTAAATGTTCCTCTCACAAACCTCTTTTGGCCATGCCCTCTCTTTTAGGAAGCCAGAAGTTGACACAAATGGATTAGAGAATCCAGGTGAAGCTGCTCACTTCCCAGGGGCCTGGCTCAACCTGAGGTACTGGCTGAGGCTCCTGCTACTTACAGAGGCACTCATCTCCCCTGGCCTCTTGCACTGGCCCACACGGTTCTGTTTATTATCACTGTGAGGCATAGTGGGAAAATGGAACAAGAGCAGGGCAATAGTAAATCATTGGGGTCAGGTGCCAGGGGGAGCATTAAATAGAAAACTATCTTTCATTTCAAAAACTTGGTGGGAGAGACTCATTTGGGCCATCTGCTTGATTTACCCAACAAATACAACCATTAATTATCCTTGGAGAAACGGTGTAGTGTGATGCTTACCAGGAAGAGTTCAGGAGCCAGACTGCATGGATTCAAATCCTGCTCTGCTCTTAATAGTTGTGAGACCTGGGTCCCTGTATTTTAGTTTCTTCATCTGTAAAGAGGCATAACAATAATACCTACCTGTAGCTTTGTTCTGAAGATTAAATTAGTTAATACCTGTAAAGAATTTAACATAGTACCTGTTACACAGTAAGCAGCCAATATTTATTAGCTACTATTGTTAGTGATTAAGAGAATGGACTCGGGCCGGGCATGGTGGCTCACGCCTGTAATCCCAGCACTTTGGGAGGCCGAAGCAGGTGGATCACGAGGTCAGGAGTTCGAGACCTGCCTGACCAACATAGTGAAACCCCGTCTCTACTAAAAAAAGAAATAGAAAAATTAGCCGGGCGTGGTGATGTGTGCCTGTAATCCCAGCTACTCAGGAGGCTGAGGCAGGAGAATGGCGTGAACCCAGGAGGCGGAGCTTGCAGTGGGCTGAGATTGCACCACTGCACTTCAGCCTGGGTGACAGAGCGAGACTCCGTCTCAAAAAAAAAAAAAAAAAAAGAGAGAGAGAGAGAATGGATTCTAACATCAAACGGAGCTGGCTAGATAACCTGAACAGGTTGTTTAATTTCTTTATGATACAACATTCTCACCTGCTAAAAGGAGAGACAGATAATAGAACCAATCATATAAAGTCATTTTTAGTATAAAATAATGTACTTTATACTTTGAATACAAAAGTCACAAAACAATGTTTGAGGAGCTGGGCATGGTGGCTTGTGCCTATAATCCCAGCTACTAGGGAGACTAAGGTGAGAGGATCTCTTGAGCCTAGGAGTTTGAGACCAGCCTGGGCAATATAGCAAGACCCTCATCTCTGTAGAAACATATATATTTTTAAAAACAGTGTTTAGCATGTTACTTACTCAAAAAAATTGTTATTATTATTGTTTTTTCTCTAAAACTACATTATGAGATAGGAGAGAAGCATAAATTCGGGTGATCATACAATCTGAATTTCTAGCACAATCTTGATTTCATACATTTTGTTCCATTAGCCTCTTAGGTCTATTTGTACATGAGTAGAAAAGAAGATTAAAAATAATATGTGTAGTGTCATCAGAAATTCATAAATAAGAAACTTAAGAATAAGGGATTGTTAGTGAAGCTATTACAAGACATTATAGACTGTAATACTTCTGAAAGAAAGCATTGGAGAAAATCTTAGAAAATCTTGGATTTGGAAAAGATTTCTTGATATCACAAAAACTATGAAGTATAAAAGAAAAACTTGATAAGGCCAGGCATGGTGGCTCATGCCTGTAATCCCAGCACTTTGGGAGGCCGAGGTGGGCAGATTGCTTGAGCTCAAGAGTTTGAGACCAGCCTGGGCAACATGCCAAAACCCTGTCTCTACAAAAACACACAAAAATTAGCTGGGTGTGGTGGTGGGCACCTGTAGTTCCAGCTACTTAGAAGGCTGAGGTGGGAGAATCACTTGAGCCCAGGAGGTAGAGGTTGCTGTAGGAGGTAGAGGTTGCTGTAGGAGGTAGAGGTTGCTGTAGTTCCAGCTGTAGTTCCAGCTACTCAAAACGCAGAGGTGGGAGAATCACTTGAGCCCAGGAGGTAGAGGTTGCAGTGAGCCAAGATGGTACCAGACAGAGTGAGACAAAGAAGGAGGGAAGGAAGGAAGGGAGGAAGGAAGGAAGGAAGGAAGGAAGGAAGGAAGGAAGGAAGACTTGATAAATTGGACTTTTCAAAATTAAAATCTTTTGCTTTTCAAATGACGTTGTTTGAGAACACATGGATACAGGGAGGGGAACATCATATACCGGGGCCCGTTGGAGGTTGGGGGAAAGCAGAGGGAGAGCATTAGGACAAATACCTAATGCATGCGGGGCTTAAAACCTAGATGGCAGGTTGATAGGTGCCACAAACCACCATGGCACATGTATACCTATGTAACAAACCTGCACGTCCAGCACATGTATCCCAGAACTTAAAGTACAATTTAAAAAAAAACCATGAAATTGCTATAAAATTAAAAAGGTAAGCCACAGACTAGGGGAAAATATTTGAAAAACTTATGTCTGACTAAGAACTTACATCTGCAATATACAAAGAACTCTTAACAACTCAATGATAGGAAGACTAACAACCTGACTTTTAGAAATGGGCAATATAATTGAAGTGACACTTCACCAATGAAGATATATGGATGGCAAAAAATATACATTAAAAGATGCTCAACAACATTAATGATCAAATTAAATGCAAATTAAAACCATAATCAGAAACTACTATATACCTAATACAGTGACTAAAATTAAAGAGATAACCCATATCAAGTTTTGGCCAGGATGTGGAGCAACTGGATCTTTCATATATTGCTAATGAGTATATAAAATGGTATAGACACTTTGGGAAACAGTTTTGTAGTTAAAAGCTAAATCTGTATCTACTATACAATCCAGCCATTCCACTCCTAGATATTTACCCAAGGGAAATGAAAGCATATGTCCACACAAACACTTACACATGAAAATACACAGTAGTTACATGTGTAATGGCCAAAAAATTGGAAACAACGCAAATGTTCATCAAGAAGTGAGTGGAAAAACTCTGATATAGACATATAATAAAACTCACCAAACACAATAAATACATTACAATGTATGTAATAGTATATTTGAATAACAAAATAATTATGCTGAGTGAAAGAAGTTAGAGTTTTAAAAGAATATATACTACATGATTTCATTTCCATAAAATTCTAGAAAATGCAAACTAATCTACAGTGACCAAAAAATAGATCATTGTTTACCTGGGGTGAGAGAAATGGAAGGATGAATGACAGATGGGCATAGAGACATTCATTTATGGGGGTGATGGATTTGTTCATTATCTTGATTGTGATGATGTTTCACAGGTATATATATACCTGTGTCAAAATTTACTGTAGCAATCTGGGTCCAATCAGGAGATAGAAACCACACAGTAGATTAAGCAGAAGTTTAACAGAAAGAAAGAAATATTAACTATGATATAAAGAATAATCATAAAATATAAAGCAACTATCTATGGTACCCTAAGGGAGACTCCCTAAAGAATTACACACTTGGAAAGGGTTCAGATCTCATGGGAGAAGGCATGGTCAACCACTGGATAGTAGGGGAGTTTGCTGATATAGCCAGAGTAAGGCAAATGATAGGTCACCCTCAGGAGAAATGCAAAGGGAATTTCCTAAATTTCTAGCTGAGGGGCAGCAACTAATGGCATGGGCATGCAGTGAAAGTCTGGTGTGGGCAGGAGGCCTTCAAAACATGTGGGCAATGTGGAGCTTGCAAAGAAGCAGCAGCTTCTGTGTGTACTCTTCCCACCCTGTGGCTGCAGGTGGGCTCTAGGGACTTACAGAAGAAGCAGCTTCTCAGTGTGTGACCCCCTCAACCACTGATGACTGCATGCAAGCCACACTCAGGCTCTGGTTTTCTTTCTTTCTTTTTATTTTTTTCTGTGAGACAGAGTCTCTCTCTGTTGCCCAGGCTGGAGTGCAATGGCGCGATATAGGCTTACTGCAACCTCTGCCTCCTGGGTTCAAGTGATTCTCTTGCCTCAGCCTCCCAAGTAGCTGGGATTACAGGCGCACAATTAGCCACCACACCTGGCTAATTTTTTGTACTTTTAGTAGAGATGAGGTTTTGCCATGTTGGCCAGGCTGGTCTCCAACTCCTGACCTCAGGTGATCCGCCGCCTGGGCCTCCCAAAGTGCTGGAATTACAGGGGTGAGCCACTGTGCCCGGCGAGGCTCTGGTTTTCATGTCAAGAAGGCTGTGAGAAATATTATCACCAGGCCAAGGCTAGAAGATTGCAGAGAAAGTGAGTTCTGGGCCTGAGGCTGAGGCAGCCTCCATCAAACGTTCTCACACCCACACCACTTGGCCCATGCTGGAAACTGCAAGAAGGCTTTTCCTCTTGCAATATCCCTCCAGAGCCCTCTATTTTAAAAGCTCACTTTAAAGGAGAAATGCTTAAAGAAATTCCATTGTTTATCATAAAGCATATATCAAAGGGTGAACTTGGAGCTCAGAATAATATCCATCTTCAAAACAAGCAATGTAGCATCTTCAACTCTCTTTGCTTCCATCTTCACAATGCCTTCTCTCTTATAAGGACCCTTCAAATTACGTAGGACCCACTTGGATAATCCAGGATAGTATCACCATCACAAGATTTTTACCTTAATCACATCTGCAAAGTCTCTTTTGCTGTATAAGATAACATACTAACAAGTTTCAGGGATTCAGATTTGGAGATCTCAGCCTACCATACACCCTTTCTAAAGACACTAACAGAGGATAAACTCTAGCTACTCAAGAAAGCAACAGTTTCCCCCGCCAAAAAAAAAAACAAAAAAACAAAAAAACAAACAAACAAAAAAAAAAACATGAAATCTAGGAAAAAGAGAAGTGAAGGAAATTCCCAAAGTGATAAGAATGAAGGGAAGTTCCAGGAGGAAACCAAAATAACTAATCAGAGAAAATTAGCCAAGATTGGAACAGGTCTAAGGCTCTGGGAGAGAAGTCACCATCCAATAAACTACTACATGAATTTAGGCCTGAAAGAGACTTTCACTTTCGAGGAAGAGTTTTGGAATGAAGTAGTAATGAGCATATAGAAATCACTAAACAAACACAAATATAAGACAATTATTAGTTCCATGGAATACAAGAAGTTATACAAAAAAGACAAATGTAAACATAGTATATTACATGGCTTAGCTGTCGATAGAGATTGCATACTATTATAAACACTGAATCTAACCAAAATTATGATCTAATTATGATGGGAGCACAGAAGGATGGGAAGTGTATGGTGGTGGTGGTGGTGGTTGTAAAAGAGAGGTCATATTTTATAGTGGAAAGTCAATAGGTAATACCTGCCACTGAAATATTAAGATGTAGCTATATGTTATTTAAGGTCATGAAGCTAAATATTGAAAGCATTGAAATCACGAAATAGATGTGGAAAAGGGGACTGGATTATGGGAGGACACTGGCATCACTGAGAAGCTCAGTAGTGGCTCTCCTCTGTAGGCCAGGCCAGAGGTGAAGGTAGGAAATGCTGTTATGAAACTGGGATTGCTAATAGTAATAAGGATGATAATATCCCAAAATAAAGGCCAGGTGAAAGCAGCATGGACACAATCAATGTGATGAGCAGTGAGATTGGAGAGGCCACCAGGGTAGCCTGGAGATGGTTAATAGAACACAGCATTCCTAGGGGCAAGATACATGGATGTGTAGGCAGCCAACAAGGGCATTGTTCAAATCATTTGGCTAAAAGAAATCAAGGAGGTGGAAGACAGCTTCCCTGGTAAAATATCATGGTAGTTTATCGGTTCTAGGCCAGGACCAGTTTTCTGACCCAGAATACACTGAGCAAATGAAAGGTCAGATGCTTGGAAGAAGTTCCCTATGACACAGTGAGTGCATTAAAGAAAAAGCTCTTCCACAGAACCAAGCCATGGTATGAGTTGTTGTCCAACTTGTTGCTGCTTTGCCCCATTTAAGCCAGGAGCCCCTTTGTTATTGGAGGGTGTCTGCAGTGGGGAAAGATGTTATATGAAATTAATGGCAACCATCAATCAGAGAATCACAAGATAGATCTCTAAAGGTTCTGTGTGGCCATGTCATGTGTAGCAAAGAATTACTGTCCAAAAAACAGCATCCCCTTGCTGATGATCGGGGTAATTACTCTTGCCAGGATGGTAATTCCTTTATTCAGTGATGGGTCTCTTGGCATGAGGAATCTAAAGTAACTGGATGGACTGCAGCTATAGCTTTCAAATTTGATGGGGTCTTGTTGTGAGCTTCGTGGAAGGGTTATGTCAATGGGAGCAGAGTCCAAGGTTATTGGGAGGGGAAGTACATGTTCTATGAACAGCATTCAAGAGATCATACAGATGAAATATAAAGACATAGGCTGAAAGCAAAAGCATAAAAATAAGATGTACCATACAAACAGTAGCCATTTAAAAAACTATCATAGCTCTACTATCATCAGAGAGAACAGTACATTACATGTATCACATCATCACTATGTACTCCATAAATTGTACAACTATTATGTGTCAACTTAGAATTTTTAAAATAAAATTAAAAAGAGACACTGTTGAAAACACAAAAAGAAAGAAGACAAAGAGTTAAAAATCAATTCATTAAGATCACATAAAAATCCTAAATCTTCGTGTGTTTATATGTATGTTCCTAAAAATGGAGCTTAAAAAGCAAAAATTGACAAAAGTAAAGGGAGAATAGAAAATGAACAATCATAGTTGGAGACTTCAGTACTTCTCTCTCAGTAAATGATAGAGCAAGAATATAGAAAATAAGTATTTAAGCGATGAGAACACTATCAATTAACTTGATTTAGTAGATGTTTATGAAACGCTACATCCAACAACTAACGAACACACATTCTTTTCAAGCACTTACATAACATTCATCAAGATAGACCATCTGCTAAGCCATAAAATGTCTCAATAAATTTCAAAAGATTGAAATCATAGACTATATTCTCTGGCCACAAGTCAAGTAAATTAGAAATCAATAGCAAAAAGATATGTAGAAAATCCATTTACATTTAAAAATTAATCGACATTTTTAATAACTCTGGAACCAGAGAATAATCACAAGAAAAATTAGAAAATATGTAAACTAAATGATAAGGAAATCATAGCCTATTGAAATTTGAGAAATGCAGCTAAAGTGGTATGAAGGGGAAAATTCATGATTTTAAATATTTATATTAGAAAACAAGAAAGAGCTAAAATCATGATTTAAGCATCCATATTAGCAAGCTTAAAAAGGAAGGGTGAAGTAAATCCAAAATGAGCAGAAGAAAGTAATGAGGATAAGAAGAAAATTTAATGAAATAGAAAACAAGTTAATAATAAACAAAAATCAACAAAAATAAAAGTTTGTTCTTTGAAAATATTAATACAATCGGGAAACTCCTAGTGATATCAAAGAAAATAAGAGGAGAAAAAAAGCCCACAAATTACCAACATAGGGCATGAGAGAGACTATAACCACAGGTTCTATAGACAATAGAGGACAACAAGGGACTATTATGAATAACTTTATGCCAACACATAAAGTTGTAGATGAAATGGACAAATTGCTTGAAAAACACAACTCACCACAATGGATAGATAGAAGAATAAATAAAAGGCCTAAATAGCTATGTACCTATAAAAGACAATTGAAATCTTAATTTAAAACATTTTCACAAAGAAAATCTCTAGCCCAGATGACTTTACAGGTGAATTCTATCAAGTATTTTAGGAAGAAATAATTCCAATATTGGGCAAACTCTTTCACAAAAGAGAGAAGGAGGGACCAATTCCTAATGCATTGTATAAGCTTCTATGTCCCAAACACCAAAACATTATGATAAAAGATGTTTCAAGAAAAGAAAATCACCCAATGATGACTGCAAAATAGCACTTGAAAAAGAATCCAGCACCCATTTATATATTTTCAAATAGTTCCCATAAAACTAGAAATACAAGAGAACCTCTGAAAAATCTGATAAAAGGGGTCAAGCACAGTGGCTCATGCCTGTAATCCCAGCACTTTGGGAGGCTGAGGTGGGCAGATCACTTGAGGCCAGGAGTTTGAGACCAGTCTAGTCAACATGGTGAAACCCTGTCTCTACTAAAAATACAAAAATTAGCCGGGCATGGTGGTGCACACCTGTAATCCCAACTACTTGGGAGGCTGAGGCACAAGAATTGCTTGAACCCAGGAGGTGGAGATTGCAGTGAGCCGAGATGAGTGGAGTGCCATTGCCCTCCAGCCTGGGTGACGGAGTGAGGCTGCCTTAAAAAAAAAAAAAGGCTTCTAAGGAAAACCTAGAGTTAACATCATAATTGATGGTGAAATATTAAAAATGGTCCACATAATGTAAGGGACAAGGCAAAGGATGTAAACTTTCACCATTTATATTTAATATCACACTGGAGGTATTCACCATGTCATGCATGTCTTACATAAGGCAAGAAAGAGAAATAAAAGGCAAAAATATTGAGAAAGTAGTAAAATTCTATTTTTTTTGTAGGTAATGATAGTGGACGCAGAAAATTCAAAAGAATCAACACAACAACATTTTGGGGTTTTGGTGTTGTGTGTGTGTGTGTGTTCTTTTTGAGACAGGGTTTCGCTATGTCACACAGGGTGGAGTACAGTGGTGTGACCATAGCTCACTGCAGCTCAAACTCCTGGGCTCAAGGGGTTCTCCCATCTCAGCCTCCCAAGTAGCTGAGACTCCAGGCACAGGCCACACTGCACCTGGCTAATTTTTTTTTAATTTTTAGTAGAGAAAGGGTATTGCTTTGCTGCCCAAGCTGGTCTTGAACTCTTGGCAACAAATGATCCTCCTGCCTTGGCCTCCCAAAACTCCAGAATTAGGTGTGACCCACCTCACATGGCCTAACACAACAACATTTTTAAAACCCTACTACTAAATTGATAAGTGAATTTAGTAGGGCCTCAGGATACATGTTCAATATACAAAAATCCATCATATGTTTATATATTAGCAATAAACAATTGGAAATAAAATTTTAAAATAAATTTTATTTACAATGGCACCAAAAACCATAAAGAACCTACAAATAAAGTTTATGAAAGAATTAAAAAGACCCCTACACTGAAAATCTACAAAATATTATTGACAGACATGAAAGAAGACCTAAATAAGGGGAGAGCTATATACACCTTAAAAGATTCAATACTATAAATATGCCATAAGGGCAGAAAAGTGAATCCATAGAACAGAATACAGAGTACAGAAATAGGATCACACATATATAGACAATGATTTTTCTGCAAAGGCACAAAGGTAATTCAATGAAAAAATAAAAGTCTAACAAATTATGCTGAACCAACTGGGAAAAAAATGAACCTTAATCTGTACTCCATAGCATAAAGAAAAATTAACTTGAGATAAATTAAAGCATAAATGTAAAAGCTAAAACTATGAAGCTCAAAGAATAATTAAAAAACAAACAACACAATAAAAATAAGCAAAAGACTCAGATACATCTCCAAAGAAGATATACAGATGGCAAATAAACACATGAAAAGATGCTCAACATCATTAATTATTAAGGAGCTTCAAATTAAAATCATAATATTTACCACTACTTACATATTAGAATGGAAAAAAAGACTGTGCATCCAAGTGTTGACAAGAATGGGGAGAAACTGGAACTCTTCATACACTGCTGGTAGGAAAGTAAGATGGTAGAACTTTGAAAAATATTTTGGCAGTTTCTTATAAGGTTAAATACACACCTACAATAGGATCCAGCCAAATCACTCCTAGGCTTTTTCTCCAGAGTAATGAAAGGATATGTTCGCACAAAGACGTATACACAAATGGTCATAGCAGCTATATTTTTAATAGCCCCAACCTGGTACAACCCAAATGTTCATCAACAAGTGAGTGAATAAACAAACTATGGTACATTCATATAGTGGAATACTACTCAGCAATCAAAAGAAATGAACCAATGATGATATACACCGTAGCACGGATAGCAAAATATTTAAGCTTATTGAAAGAAGCCAGACATAAAGAAAAGTACATTCTATATATCCCATTTGTATAAAACAAACAAATGTATAGCGAAAGAAAACAGATCCATGGTGACCTGGGGACAAGGTGTGGGGAGACACAGATGGATCACAGAAGGTCATAAGGAAGCTTTTCGGGGTGATAGATATGTTCATTATCCAGATCGTGGCAATGGTTTTATGGGTGTGTTCATGTGATGAAATTTATCAAAGTGTACACTTAAAATATGTTGCTTTATATTATGTCAGCTATATATAAATAACCTGCTTTAAAAAAAAAAATGCATGGCCAGGCACGGTGGCTCACGCCTGTAATCCCAGCACTTTGGGAGGCCGAGGCGGGCGGATCACGAGGTCAGGAGATGGAGACCATCCTGGCTAACACGGTGAAACCACGTCTCTACTAAAAATACAAAAAATTAGCCGGGCGTGGTGGTGGGCGCCTGTAGTCCCAGCTACTTGGGAGGCTGAGGCAGGAGAATGGCGTGAACCCGGGAGGCAAAGCTTGCAGTGAGCCAAGATTGCGCCACTGCACTCCAGCCTGGGTGATACAGTGAGACTCCGTCTCAAAAAAAAAAAAAAAAAAAAAAAAAAATGCGTTTAGGCCCAACCAAACACTACTAAGCTAAATACAGCCCTCAAAATGCAAATTTGCCACCTCTGCTCAAGTTTTGCTCCTGCCATTTAAGAGTTAAGAACATTGAGACCTATAGAGATATAGTAACTTGACCTGGTCAGGTTCTGTTTATAAAGTCAGTATTTAGAGGCTGGATAAGAAAAGGCCAAAATAATGTTGTTGTTGTTGATGATGATGATGATGACAATGACGATTTAAATGGATTTTAGCTTTTTATCTATTTTAAGAATTGCTTTTGCAATGGAAAGCAGAGCTAAAAATCAGAAGGTCTGGTCTGAATTTCCACTCCATCACCAATTAGCTCTATGACCTTGAGCAATTTCCTTAGTTTGCAGAATCTGTTTCTTTATCTCTACACACGTTAGAAATATCTACCTCATAAAGACTTCTTGAGGGTTAAATAAAATAGGATATGCTCAAGTACATTTTCAATAAATATCGGTTGGATGAATTTAATCTGTGAGATAGTAGTGAAATATATATTATGAATTGATAGATTTATAAAGCCAAGGATGTAAGAAATTAAGGGCTTGCCCTGGGTCATGCAGTTAGGAAATGGAGAGTTGGCATATCCAGCCTCCCAACTCCTAGTCCAGCGTTCTGTCATTAAAAAAACACCCACTGAGGTTTCTGGGGGAAAAAAAAAAAGCTAAAAAGCCTCTAAGTGGGAAGTCAGGAGGTTCTTTTCTTCTCAAAGAATCGCCTAATTCAGGGGTCTCGAAATGGCAGCCAGTGGCCATATATGGCCTTCTGAAGTCTTTAGACTCTGAGTGCATTGTGTTTTAAGAAATTCAAGCCAACATTTAGAGTTTGAGAGATTTCAAATAGAAGTCTGAATTTCCTGCTTGTTTTGCAAAAAATTAACAGATCAGGCAACGGGGAGCCCTCATGGAGGAAGAGCAAGGGAGAGCCAGAGCTGAGAAGCAGGTGCCCCTTCAGATGAGGCGGGTCCCCTCAGATCTTCACAGTCCCCATCATTTCCTCACGCCTTGACACCAGGCCCACCTCACTCATTATCACAGGAACCTAGCCTCTGCAGGCATTGATTTCTGCAACCCATGTTTTACACCATTCTGCCCCATGCAGTTAACCTTCATTTCTAGGGACCAACCGTGTTTATGATTTGTTATCTAGAAATGACAATTAGCTGTGTTGACATTCGGCCAACCACTCAACAGAAATCACTCCCTTTAGGCTGCATATGTAAGCAGTTTATACACACACCAATTGAAGTGGAAATCTGGCAACCTTCCGGTATGTTACAGCAATGTAGATATGCAGTCAGGATTTATTTATTTTTTTTTTTACACCAAATTGGATCTATTTTGGAGGTCCTGACTCTCAAATAATCCAACCTGACATTCTAACTTAATCAAATTTACCTGGCAACTGCCCTGTTTCCACGGACCTGTGCTCCAACAGTGGAATTTAAGAGCCACATTAAATTTACTAAGGAAACTTATGGGTGTAAAAACCAGTGCAGCCTAGGACTTGAGATAGCTCCACATTCAACCTTAAATTAGCCCATGAAGTAAACACACGAAACACAGGAAGAGAGAGGGGAAACCCAACAGCAATAACACATCAAACATTATTTTTATATGCAAAACCTACCAAACCACCTACAATTAGTGAATACAGATCACTTTTCGGCTCTGAGACAGTCCATCACAGCATACAAATGTAAGTTAAAACGTGTGCTTGAGACCTTGGAGTACATCTGCTCTTGATTCTCTGTCAGTACAAAATATTTTTCCTCTTTCAACGTAAACATTGAATCAGGAAGCCTGCAATGAAACTATATAGTACTATCCAATCTAAAAATATGTTTGGAAACCAAATTCTGGAAACAGATACATATTCCCATTTGTCTGTCCTCATAACTACAAAACACAAAGAATAACCTAAAGTTTTAAGTATTCTGATTATATTGGATTTTACCACTATTAAACAGGTTACTATGAGAATAATTGCCCTAGACAGTTATATACAACTACGGAAGAGCCACCCATGGGAGGAGAATCAGCTGATTCTTTGTGTGTCTACAATTTTTGTTTTGTTAAACAGTGAAATGTTTGTGGTCAATATTTTTCTGGATTTCATTCCCCCAGAGAAAATGTACTATATACAAAACCCATTTTCTATTATTACTTTTTAGTAATAGAGTTAAAGATCTATCGTCTGGTGTGATTTGTAAACACTATCAAGCTGGGAAGGGAGCTCCTCAAAATCCAACGATCATTTTAAGGATACCTGTTATAAATTTTAAATAATAAACACAGGTACCACCAGACCCAAGGTAGAAGTTGGTATCGGGGTACAGAAATGTTTCTGTTTTACTTTTCTTATTGTACTCAGAGTCCACTATTTACTCCAGACTTCCCTATCTCTCTAATAAGTGCCAGATTTTTATTGACACATTTCTTCTGCTTTTTGCCACAGACACCAAAAACTCTGGAATGTGGGGACATCTTTTCCAGCTACCATCATCTCCACACATTTTCAGAGAGATCACTATTATCATTCTCCAGGGCTCTTGACTTTGTTTTTAAAACATAGTCCCATTACACACACAGTACATCTGTTTTCCTCTCAGAAGAGAAGCATTCTTGATTACTCTGCCTTTTCCCCTCAGAGAAATGTACTACACACAGATGACACAAATCTTTTGATCAACAAGCTTCCAAAGAGATACAGATTTGTTCTCCACAATGAGCAAGGAAGCTGTATTCATTTTTTTTTCTTTATTACAAAAAAAAAGGAGAGACGTGTGTAGGGAATCCTAAAAAATAAAAAAATAAAAAAATAAAAACTGAGAGGACTGCCTTTAAAGAAAAGAGTAGAAAAACATTTACAAGATCACCCTAGGAACTTGCACAGAAATTGATTCCCCACATTTATGCACAAACTACCACAGTTTGAGCAGAGAGAACGTTGGGCTTTTCCTCTTGGATGCTGTTTTTTTTGTCTTTTTTTTAATTTTAATTTCATGGAACTCTGAGCTATAGATTCACAGCAACACTAGGCATGCATTGTCACTACAGGGTTTTTCATCTCTCTGTAACTTTACAGACCAGCTCAAAGAATCCCTGGGCTAGAGGGAATTATTTGGATTCCTGTTTACAGCTGAAGAAACTGAAGAAGAGAAGCAGAGAGTTTCCCACTGAGATACAGAGAGAGTCTGTTTGAGGGACTCAGTCTTCAGGGTTTCAGAGTTCAAACACCCCCTCAGAGCACTACAACAGGGGAACAGGCAGCTTCTAAATCTAGCATGAAATGCCAGATTTTGTTATTCTCTCTATATAATGCCATAGAACATATTTGCGTGGGCAGGAGCAGCAACAACAGAAAAATGTGGCCAGAGGGTAGTTAGATCCAAAATAGACTTCATTATACATAACTGAATATGATATAAGAAATACAGTCATTCCCTCCTGCCATAAACATTAGTTAAACCCTTGGTGCCAGAATCATCTAAATCCTTCCATTTTATAGTGTACTTGATTGTAGCTTGTTCTCACCGTCTAAAAAAGAAATCATTTGGGTATAGCTCAGCTATAGACTAAATTCCTCTTGGAAGGTGAGGTTTTTAGTATGGACAGCAAAAACTTTTTTTTCACTACACTTTTTTTTGGGGGGGCATATAAGTTTACAAAAATTTCCAATTACAATATGACATCTTTATTTCATGTACAGAAAATTCCCATAATGATGATTTATTAATCCTACCAGAGACCACCAAGGGTAACAGAGAGTTAGTTGGATGGCTAGGATAACCTGCTTCTAGTCCTACCAGAGACCACCAAGGGTAACAGAGAGTTAGTTGGATGGCTAGGATAACCTGCTTCTAGTCCTGGTAAGTAATAACAATAGTCATGGTATCTATAATCTAGTGAGCACTTTATATGCATTTTCTGAATTAATCCATACAACATTTCTTTGAGTTCAGTATTATTCTCTCTATTTTACAGATGAGAAAACTTAAGATTGGAGGGGCAAAGTAACTAACTCATGATTACATTTAGTGCCAGTGTGGTTAACAAGTAGTATTCTGGAATCAGGGAGCCTTGGGAATCTGAAAACATTTACCTACCCATTGTAATGACCAATCATCCTGACTCGCTCAGGACTCAGGAGTTTCCTGGGAGGGGAGAATTTCAGTGCAAATTAGGATGGGTAGTCACTCTAGGAGTAGTGCAACCTCAGAAAAGTACCCACTCTCTGGACCAAGAGGAATTTGGACCAGAATGACGGCTAAGATTCTGTGGAGAGTGCTGAAGTCTGGTTTTGCTCTATACAAAATGACACAGGGTCATCTAATAATAACTTAAGGACTCTGCAGTATCATTTTTGCTCTTCCCTTTTTTTTTTTTTTTTTTTTTTTTTAAGATAGAGTTTCACTTTGTCACCCAGGCTGGAGTGCAATGGCGTGGTCTCGGCTCACTGCAACCTCCACCTCCCGGGTTCAAGTGATTCTCCTGCCTCAGCCTACTGAGTAGCTGGGATTACAGGTGCCTGCCACCATGCCCGGCTAATTTTTGTATTTTTAGTAGAGACGGGCTTTCACCATTTTGGCCAGGCTGGTCTCGAACTCCTGACCTCAGGTGATCTACCTGTCTTGGCCTCCCAAAGTGCTGAGATTACAGGCGTGAGCCACCACGCCCAGCCCTCTCTTCCTTTTTTATGACAGCACAGTTGTAACAGAGTGAGCCTGGTTTATTCTGGCAAGTACCTCTGAGTGAATCTACACAGAATCAGAACTCATACAGCACAGCTGTCTAGGGAACAGGCCTGAGCATGACAACCCCCATGTCCATCCGCCTCAACATGCTAATGGGCGCTTCACACTGATCACATGCACTCAGTCCCCCTCGGCCTGTTCCCCCATCAAAATGGGGATAACAAATAACAGCATCCCCCAAGTTCGTGGGACTCAAGTGAGACCAAAGATATGAAAGTGCTTCTGTAAACTGCAGAGAAATATTTTTTTAAAGTTTTTTTCTTATGATTATATTTTGTCTTCAAAACAACACTGGGACTCAAGCAGGGCCTGCATTTCTAGGCCCATTTTCTAGATGAGGAGGTGAAGGTTTAGGGAGCTGAACAGATGGGCTTGAAGTCACACACCTATTAAAGAAGAGTCCACTTGTCCTTTTATGTACTCATTTACTCCTTCATTCATTCAACATATAGTTTTTGAGCACGTACCATGTATCAAACACTTGTGCCAACTACTGGGGATGTAATGGGTGAGCAAAAGCGCAGTCCTTGCTTTGGGAAACTAGCAATCTAAAGGTCAGAATGGGACCAGATGTGACAGAGATGGCTGGGTGCCCCCCAAAATCTGCTCTTTCTTTCTTCCATCCATGGTAATAGTTTCTGACTGGAATGTGGCTGCCTAGACCTCTTTGCGTCTAGTGTGGCCTTGTGACCACGTTCTCTCCAAGTGAGGTTGGCCTCTTCCACTACCTTCTAAAACTCCCCACTTCCTGGTAGCTGTCATAGCATGACCAGGGCTGCCTGCTAAATGCAATTAGCAGTCTTGGAAGTCACTCATTGAAGTGGCCAAGCTACCATTAGCCTAGTTCTCTGAATAACTATGGAGTGGAACTACTTGCTGGCCTGAAACACTCACTGCAGAGTGTTACATGAGAAACAGCATCAATATTCTTTAAGTCATTCTTTATTGCAGTCTCTTTGCAATAGCAGCTACTGTTACCCCAACTAACACAAATTACACTGTTGTGGAGACAGAACATTACTCAGGCAACCAACCAAAAGTTAGTTAGAAAAACCTTTGCTGCTCAATGTGAAGAACGAAGATACCATCTACACTGCCTGGATTAGTTTCCTATTGCTGCTGTAACAAATTTGGTGGCTTACAACAGCACCAATCTATTATTTTACAGTTCTGGAGGTCCGAAGTCTAAAATGGGTCATCAGAGCTGTGTTCCTTCTGGAGAAGCTGTCTCTTACTCTGATCTCTGCTTTCATTGTCACATCCTCTTCTCTGACTCTGACACTCCTGCCTCCCTCTTATAAAGATTCTTGTGATGACATTGGGGTCACCTACTGGATAATCTCCCCATCCCAACATCCTTAATTTAATCACATCTGCAAAGTCCCTTTTGCCACATAAAGTAGCATATGTATAGATTTCAGGGATAAGAATGTAGACATCCTTGGGGGGTCATTATTATAACTACCTGATATGGTTTGGTTGTGTCCTCATCCAAATCTCATCTTGAATTGTAGTCCCCATAATTCCCACATGTTGTGGGAGGGACCTGGTGGGAGGTAATTGAATCATGGGGGCACTTATCCCCATGCTGCTCTCATGATAGCGAATGAGTTCTCACGAGATCTGATGTTTTTATAAGGGATCTTTCCCCCTTTGCTTGGCACTTCTCTCTCCTCCTGCCCTGTGAAGAATGTTTACTTCCAGTTCCGCTATGATTGTACGTTTCCTGAGGCCTTCCCAGCCATGCAGAACTATGAGTCAATTAAACATCTTTCCTTTATAAATTACCCAGTCTCGGGCAGTTCTTTACAGCAGTGTGACAATGGACTAATACACTACCAGAGTGCCCATGAACCCCATGGTACTGACTTTCTTCAGTGCTTCTGGCCTGTACTAGTTACACACTTCGTTTTTCATGGATCTAGAGAAACAGTGTGGGGACCAACAAAGTTCCGGTGGACAGACTGTATGATGCACTAATAATAACCATCTCTAAATGCTGGGTAATTAATCAGCAGCTGAGTCTTTCTTTCTTTAATAAAATAATAATTTTTTAAACTTCTGTCATGTAGAGTGTATGTGACAGCATTTTGCCTTGTTCTTTATATACATTATTTCATTTCATTCTTACCAACATCCTATGACTCCCTTTTTGCAAATGAGACAACAGAGGATACATAATTCTAATATTGCACAGCAGGGAAAGAATTTGGCACCAGGCTGCTTTACCCCAAAGCTTGTGCTCTTAAAATCCATATTCTACTGAATTCTGGACTCATTCTTCCTTTTCTATTTTCACTTCCACTCCCTAATTCAGACACCCTCACATTCCTGCCAGAATTACTGTAATCTCCTCCTCACGATTTTGTTTCTCTCTCCCTTCCTGTGTCCATACTCTGCACTGACACCTGACTACACTTCCTCCCTAGCCGTGACCATGACTCTCGCACTCAGAACCCTTAGCAGTTCACCACTGCATCCTGAACTCCTCCTGGCCTCAAAGGCCTCCACCAATCTGGCTCCACCCCGCCCCATGTTAACATAGTGCATCAGTCGCACAAGGCCTTTGGCCACCCTCTTGTACATACTTAGAGTATTTTTGTCTCTGTTTATGTGCCCATGCCATATCCTCCACCTGGGATGCCCTCTCTGACAACGGAAACACTGACAGTCATTCAAGGCCCACCTCAAATTCCATCCATCCCCTCTGGAAAGTTGCCCTGACTACTCTAGTAGTAATACAGTATCTTCCCAGAACTCCCAGGGTGCTATTATTCATTTATGCAGGCATATATTAACACTTAAGAAATATTTACTTAATACCTACTATATCCAAGGTACAGTTTTAGAAACTGATGATATAGAGATCAAACACACTGACACTCACACACAGTCCATCTCTCAGAGAGCCCAAACTTTGTTTATGTCATTTCTGAAACGTGTCCTGTGCTGCCTCTTCTCAGAGCGCACATACACAGTTCCCCAGCCCACCAGCGCCGAGCCCAGGGACTATGTCTCCCTCCACATGCTTGTCTCACACAGCACTTAACCTAGTATAGACTGTCGAAAGTAAAATTTTATATTCAAGGTTGTGAATCTCTTCTTATTTTGGCCACAATTCCAGATGTTTCCTAGCCATCAGGAAACTTGTTCTATGCATCAAAGTTGGAGATGGAAATTTAGAAGAATAAGGCATGAGAATCACTCAGACTGGTGGATAATACGAGCAAATTAGTTAAAATATCTAGATGAGAAAAAAGGACACTAATCCCTTATGGTGTTCAATTATCTAATCTTCTAGATGGGCAAAGTTGTTCATACCTTCTGTAATTCATAGAGGTATTTTGAGGATCAAATGAAACACGGATGGGAAGGGCCTTGATGAGAAGGGCCCTTCAAAAGCAGGCAAAGGAGCTGGGTATGGTGGCTTATGTTTGTGATGCCAGTTCTTTGGGAGGCTGAGGCAGGAAGATCCCTAGAGATCAGGAGTTCAAGACCAGCCTGGGCAACATAGTGAGACCCCATCCCCACACAAAAAATTTTAAAAATTAGCTGGGCGTAGTGGCACACAGCTGTAATCCCAGCTACTCAGGAGGCTGAGGTGGGGGAATCACTTGAGCCTGGGAGATCAAGACTGAAGAGAGCTGTGATTGTGCCACTACATTCCAGCCCAGGCAACAGAGTGAGACTCTGTCTCAAAATGAATAAATAAAAACAAAAGCAGCCAAAGGACTCTACAAATTGAAGTGCTAGGTATACTCATGATCATGAATATAAATGACACAAATATATTTCATCTAGTCCAAATGGGAAAATGAGGAGCCAGACAGAGTTAGTGACTTGCCCAAAAGCCCATGGTCAGGAAGCAAAATGAAAACTTAAATCCCTTGACATTCAGTCCAGTGCTCATGAATCATAGGGATTGCCTTACTTTGGGGTTCCACAGAAGTGGACTCCAAGGCAAAGATTCAAATGCAAGTGGCTTATTTGAGAAGTTATTCCAGGGAACACGGGTTGAGCAGCGGAAGTGAGACAGGCAAGAGAAGAACACAATGAAACAAGTTTCCACCAACTGGAGCTTCATCCTGCTGAGAACTCTGAGAAACAGCATAGAGCATGCACCCCAGAGTTATCCCACGAGGGGCAACAGGGCCAGGGCATTTATCCCATCAGGCATTCCATGTCAGTTGCCGGGGGAAGTGATTATTCCCTGGTCACTTCCAGTATGCAAGTAGGTGGGCTCCAATGACCAGAGAATCCCGTAGGCAAAGATTCACAGGATTTGGCAATTGAGGCTGGTTCAGCACGCCCAGCAGGGGTGCATGTAGGGGGACACTGCCGGATACTGACAGCATCTCCTCTGCCAAAGGATGCTCAGGATGAGTTAAGGAAGCTGAGTCCTTGGTTGAAACGCCTCTAATAGAAAGCTCTTCCCGACACCAACTTCCTGTTTTCCTACCATGGATCAAGTTTCTCTGGGATCAAAAACAAATAAATCTATTTTCCTGGACCTAACAGTCCTTCACATATTTTTTTGGATAGCTATTGTTATGCTTGGTTTCCACAGCTGCCCTCTCATGACATGGTTTTTAGATGTTTTTCTATCCTAGTAGTGGGAAGGACATGCATTTAGGAGTCAGCCCTTTCACTTTCAGTTGGAGCAATCTTAGGCAAGTTTCTTCCAAAAAGAAAAAAAAAGAAAAAACTCTTTTTTTTAGAATAATAAAAAACATTTCAGCATTGATGTGAAGATTAACTGAGACCATATAGGTAAAACCCTAGCTCAGTGTCTAGTACATGATGGAAAGCCCCACAAAGGTGAATTCTTTCCAGTGCTGAGTCCAAGGCCTCTGGTTATGCTCCAGCTTGTCCATACAATGTGAAAATAAGACGTTCAGAAAGAAGCCTTTCTATGCATCTGTCTTAAGTACAGAATACAGAGGGACTATACCATTCCTCATTCTGAGGGCTTTAAAACACTTGCTTGAGTTCCTCAGCCAGTTTGTGAAAGGGTTAGGACTAGAAAGTAATGCTTTATTTATTTATTTATTTATTTTTTGAGACAGAGTCTTGGTCTGTCACCCAGGCTGGAATGCAGTGGCACGATCTCGGCTCACTGCAACTTCCATCTCCCAGGTTCAAGCGATTCTCCAGCCTCAGCCTCCCAAGTAGTTGGTCTGTTGGTCAGGGGTTTCACCATGTTGGTCAAGCTGGTCTCGAACTCCTGACCTCAGGTCATCTGCCCGCCTTGGCCTCCCAAAGTGCTGGGATTACAGGTGTAGCCACCACACCTGGCTGGGACTAAAAAGTAAGTCTTAACTCACTCTGTGTTAGTCAGAGTTTTCCAAGGAAACAGAACCAATAGGATATATATAGATTTATAAGAGGGGATTTATTATGGGAACTGGCTCACACAATTATGGAAGCCAAGAAGTATCATCATATGCTGTCTGCATATGATGATATGGAGAAGCAGGAAAGCCAGTGGTATAATTCAGTCTAAGTCCAAAGGCATGGGAACCTGGAAGGAGAGGTGCCACTGGTATAAGTCCCAGAGTTTGAAGACCCAAAACCAGGATTTCTGATGTTCAAGGGCAGGGGAAGACGGCTGTCCCAGCTCAAGAAGAGAGAGAGTGAATTCATCCTTCCTCCACCTTCCTGTTCTATTTGGGCCTTCAATGGATTGGATGATGCCCACTCATATTGGTGAGGTGGATCGTCTGTGCTCAGACTACAGATTCAAAGACTAATCTCTTCTGGAAACACCCTCACAGACACACCCAGAAATCATGTTTTGCAAACTATCTGGGCATTCCTAGTCCAGTCAAGTTGACACAAAATATTAGCCACCACACATTTTCAGAATGCAACTGATTTTTAGACAAATCCATAGCACTATTATTTCTTATTGAGCTTATACAACTAAAACCTCAAGGTCATTTTTGTGTGAACGATTCTACTTACCCTGCATTGGGTACAGGTGACGTTTTGAGCCTAACTGTGGGACTTTCCATTGATCTTTATTGATTTCTTCCTTAGTAATTCCCTTTCCCCACAACACCACACCTGCCACTAGACCAGACAAGACCAGCTGGGAGAGCTCTATGGTGCCTTCCTTGTTTTTCTGCTCACATCACCATTTGGTGGCACATCCTTTAAAGATGAACAGGAGACAGGGAGATGGAGAGCTGTCTACCAATTTTATGACTTTTTAGCTGCTCTTTTCTGCAAATGGAAACCAGGAATCCACTAGATAGTTGTGGAGAGTGTGCATTCACCTTATCTAAACTCTTTTTGACCCTTAATTCCACAGATACAAGAGAAGCAGCAGTTTAATAAATGGAACCAAGCAATGACAGGATAATCCTAAAACACAAACTCTAAGGAATATCAGAAAATCAGCCCAGTAAAGTAGCTAATGTGCTGGACTGCAAGGCTGAGGAATTGATTTCAAGTCCTGACTGTCATGAACTAGCTGTGGGACTCAAGAAAGTTTTTTTAACCTCTCTAGGATTCTATTTTCTCATCTAAAAAATAATGAAAGGAGTTGGTCTAAAAAGAGAACTATTTCCATATGTTAAATAATAACGGCACCACATATGTCCTATCATTCATTTCCCACAGACAGGCTTTCTTGTTTGCTCCATTTTACAAATGAGGAAACTAGGAAGCCAAGCGCCAGAGATGGGACTTGCACCTAGATCTTCTGAGCGCAAGCTCAGGGTTCTTTGCGTTTCACCATACTGCCTACCGCCCAGATCTCAAATCCTATAAGCATTTTCTTGGAAATAAGTATGCACTTATTTAGTGTCCAGAATACATGGGACACTCTCTAAAGAAAAAAAAGAGAAAAAAAACAACCTCTTATTTGTTTTGAGCTAGTCACAGTTTATGCAGTTTACATAGAAGGCAGCAAAATAGAAGGATTAAGAGTATCGGCTTTAGGGTCATTTACTAGGTATATAACTCCTGGCAAGTTAACATCTCTGAGCCTCAGTTTCCTCATTTGAAGCTGGATGTAATTTAGAAAATGGAAGTGATGATAGTACTTCCTTTCCAGGAATCTTGTCAGAATCGTGAGAGATAGGGCACGTCAAGCATTCAGCACATGACTTGGCATAAAATAGGGCTAAAGAAAGTTCATTTACTATTAATTGTGAGCGCATTGGGCAGGCAGTGAGAAGTAGTATAGCACGGTAGTTAAAAGTGTGGAGGCCCTGGGTTCAAATCCCAGCTCTGCCACGTATTAGCTGTTTACCTTAGACAAGTTACTTACAGTCTCTGTGATTTCATGTTCTTATCTGTGTAAACGGGACAGGTCACACTAGTACCTACCTTGTAAGACTGTTGTGAGGTGTAAATAAACAAATGCACTTAAGATGCTAAGGCCAGTGTCTGGCACACATAAGAAACCGTTGTACATGTTAGCTGTCGAGATTGTCCTCTTGGATGACTCTCTTTCTTTCCTTCAGCAAATCCCAAGTCTGTAATTGCAAACAACTGCAAGACCACTTTGGAAAATATTCCCACTTACTTCAAACCCATGTCAAAGGAGACGGCCCTCATGATGGCCACCTCACTCACCTTAGACTTGAGATTTTGATCCCATCTGTTCTGATAAGTGTGCTACAATTGTCTCAACTAACTTTGCAGATTGGTGGTGTCAGGATTCCTCTCTGAAGCAAAACCCCAGTAGCAAGTGCTGAGCCAACTCTGGGATGGACAGCAGGAGTTGGCAAAGCTAGCCAGAGTCAGCTGAGGCTTGCACCGCAGGGCCCTGTGGAGTCCAAGTTACAATTTAAAGATCTTGGACCTGCTGAAAGGCACAGAGAGGAGAATGCTCCCTGGCTGACAGTGGGACTCCTCCCCAAGACTTCCAAGAGAGAGCTGCCTGGAGGGTGACGTAAGGTATGGCATAGAGTTACAACAATTCCGAGCCCCTAAATCTTGTGTTCCGACCCCTCGGCTGAGCTCCACACACATCTGGTCTTCTGGCTGTGCCTGCTCCCATCATTGATTCCTGCTTAAAGCACATGTTTTCTGCTCTGCAAATGCACTCAGTGCATCTGGGAATGCACAAAAGCTCCTGCCTCCAGCCTCTCAAGATACTAAACACACCTTACAAACACGTGTCTTTCCATTGTCAAAGAATGCAGCGTGGAATGTTTGGGACATATGGTTTAAAAGAAGCCCCAGTCAACAATACCAACTAAGAAACCACCTTACTGAGGTGGGGGCTCAATAAAGCATTTCTCCAGGCGGTTGCATGTAGGCCACACACTCATCTTCCACACTGGTTGAAAGCATCTAGAACCTGGTGCCACGGGCTCCTGAAGTCACCCGAGGCTAAGCAAAGCCATCTTCCTGAAACATTTATTTTATCTAAGGGAAGGAAAAATAAAAAGTTTTACCTTTACCTTAAGAATATAAAATATATTTAACACAAATGTGGCAATTAATATAACAAAATTCATAGTTCAAATGAATTTTTTAGATAAGACGCAAGATTTGGTAGTAAGTTTGCATCAGAGATAGTAAGTTTGCTGCCATAAGGGGTGTTTCTACAGGAAAGCTTTAAACATGTTGGGCCTTAGTCATGGTCTGAAGTGCAAGAGAGAAGGCGGCACCACAGAGGCCGGAGTGCTGGGTGTGGGGTCCAGAGGCCTGCAGGTGGGCCTAGTCTCTGCCACCTCCTTACTGTGTGACCTCAGCACTCCTCTGGAAGGTCTAGCGGGAATGTTGGTCTAACAGAGATGTTAATCCTGGTCCCCTGTGCCTCCCAGGGCTGCTGTGAGAGTCAAACGAAACAATGCGTGTGAAAAGAGCCTTGGAAACAGCAGAGTGTTCCATAAATGTAAGTTCTTATGATTCAGCCTTGTTGTTTTTGGAAAGCCTCTTTCATTTTATAGATCGCATGTATTCTCCCCGCCTCCCACAGTCAGATCAAAAGTGTTTGCCTTTCCCTTCAGAGCGAGGAACCTCTGATCTGACACGAAGCAATGAAGTCACCAAGCTTCCTCTCACCCAGCTTTATGCCCCAGCCTTGGGAGAAGCACGCTCCCTGCCAGCCCACGCCACCTCGTTCTGAGGGGAAGTTAGTCACCACTGTCTGAATTTCATTATGCAGGTCTCCAGACAAGCAGAGGGGAAAAGTGCAAAGGAGCAGGTCAGCGTCTGAAATGTGAGAGGGTAGCAGTCTCTGAAGTGTATGGGAATGGGAGGAAACCTAATACTGCTCCCAAGGGGAGGGGGAGCATTGCATCATGTGGAAATAATTGCAGGCGGTCAGCAGAGCTTGGGGTTTGGGGAGGCAGGATAGCCCACTGACCCACTTGCAAAAGGGCTTTGACACTTTTCTGTTGTAAAGGGTACTTGCATGGGGACACTAATACATCAGCCTGGGTGCCTGCAGGGACTAGAGATTACAGCAGGTCCTAAGAGACTAGATTCTATGGGGTTCTGCTAGCAGGTGGTTCAAACCCAAACTAGAATTCTGAAAGGAGCCCCAGAGTTGAGAACTGGAGAGGATGGGGCCCACCAATTAGTCAAAACTACCATTTATTGATGTATTATTTAATACATCCTAAGTACATACTTCAGTTGATCCTCACAATAACCCTATAGGTAGGAATTATCATCTCCATTTTATGTACAAAGAAACAGACTCAATGAGTTGAGCGACTTTTCTGAGAGCACACAGCTAGTAGGAGGCTGAGCCAGAGTGTGAATCCAAACCTGTGCAACTATAGATTTCTTGATTGGAAACCCTTTGATACACCTGTCTTTAAGTAGAAAGAGGAGACATGGTGGGAATTGGGTGGAAAGCGGACCAAAGTGCAAACACAAAAGGAACAAAGGAGGAAGGTCTGGATTTCTGACATGTTGCTGACTTGCTCTGGGCTGGAGAAAACATGAGTGTGGTTTCTTCTGTGTGTTCGTAAGTGTTGGCCGCCTTTCCCCAGTAGGTAAGCAGTGGCCTTCCAGCAGAGTTTCTGTGGGGCTGGGTGAGAGTGGGGCAGCCACTATTAGAAGGAAATGCAAAAGCTGCAAGCATAAGAAAGAGGGCATGATAGAGGGGAGCAGACTTCCTGTCACTGATGAGATTTTCCTCTGGTGCTTTTGTCAGCTCTCTATTGCTACAATAATGCTGCATAACAAACCATCCCAATGTCTACTGTCTTTAAACCCAGCCATTTACTATTTCTCATGCATCTAGGAGCTGGCTGAGCAACCATGCTGATCCAGGATGGGCTCAAAGTATGCAGCTGAGCTTGTTATGTGACTGCCCACAGCTGGAAGGTCTGCTGGAGTTGACTGATCTAGGGTGGCCTCAGCTGGGAATATGCATCTCTGCTTCATGTCATGTCTCATCTTCCAGCAGGCTAGTTCAGGATTGTTCTCCTAATAAAGGCAGAGGGGCAAAAGAGAGTGGAAATGTTCAAGAACTCTTGATCTTAGAATTGACCAAGATGGCTGGGCGCGGTGACTCACACCTGTAATCCTAGCACTTTGGGAGGCTGAGGTGGGTGGATCACGAGGTCAGGAGTTCAAGACCAGCCTGGCCAAGATGGTGAAATCCTGTCTCTACTAAAAGTACAAAAATTAGCCGGGCGCGGTGACAGGCCATAATCCCAGCTACTTGAGAGGCTGAGGCAGGAGAATCACTTGAACCTGGGGGATGGAGGTTGCAGTGAGCCGAGATCGTGCCATTGCACTGCAGCCTGGGCAAGAGAGTGAGACTCCAACTCAAAAAAAAGAACTGACCAAGAGGTCTTGGTTTAAGACCTTAGGCTTGGAACTGACATACCATTACCTCTGCCACATTCTACTGGCTAAAAGTAAGTCACAAGACAGCCCAGATTCAAGGGGTAGGGAAATAGACTCCATTTCTTAATGGAGTTGCTGGCAAAGTCACAGTGCAAAGTGCTTGAAGAATTGCAGCCATTTTTTGCAATCAATCTGACATGGAAACCCATTCCAGTCACAAAAATAGATGAAAGGCAGTGGCATTTCCCGATATTCTGGACTATGCCCACTTCCCTACCAAAAACCCTTTGCCCACTAACTGCCATTTCTCTGCCCAGTCTGTCTTATTAACACTAGACTGGGGAGGGAGAGATATCATGACTCTAGAATTGGGCAGATAATGTGTCTGACTTCTTTTTTAGAGGTACTAAAATTCAGACTCTTTACCCACTGACTTCATCGCTGTAGTTTTTATAACTATGAAAGTTTCATTAGAAAGTATACTCAAACTTTCTCAGTGAGCCATCCCAGCCTGGCCATACTTGTATGAGAATGCTGTCAAATTCCAGGAAACAGATGTTCATTTAATAAGATGAATTTTTACTAATACTTCCACCCCACTGTTAATACCACGTTTGTGATTTGAATTGAAGACACAAAACTTCTGCAATTTATCTCCTACAGTGTGGCTGAGATCATAGGCTTCCCAGAGGTACATCTTTGAAATCCCCTACATATGAAACTATTGGCATGATATTTGACATTTTTATGCCAAGAAGTGACTGTTACAATGTATTGGAAAGAGCAATGGGCTTGGAATCAGAAGACTTGGCTGGTGCTGAAGTCAATGGAGCATAGTGGTCAGGCATACTCTCTGATGTCCCATTGCCTGGATTTGAATTCTGGCTCTGTCATATGCATTATATAGCCTTGGGCAGGTTACTTAGCCTCTCTGTGTCTCAATTCCCCCATCTATTAAATGGGGATAATAAAACTACCAACCTCACAAGGATAACATAATTCAAATTAAATGCCGAGAACAATGTATGCAGAAGTACATACCACCAGAGCATTGTCTATAGTTACTGGCTTAACTCTTGCTGCCTGGATATCATCTGTGTAAAGTGGGAGTAATATTCCCTGTCAAACCTACAGCACTAACTTTACTGGATCCTTCAACTTCAGACCTCAGATGGGCTTTCCTGTCCCTGAAACCATCTTGGAAACAAACCTTGGATCAGGCTGACCCATAAGGATAGGGCATTTGGAAGGAGAGAGTGGGATCCAGTCATTCCTCTACTAGTTTTCTTCTATTTCCTTGTCTGTGTCATTAATTCCATGCTAGCATACTCTTCTGTGTTCCTGCCAGGTGCTATGCTCAGCTAATCTGCACTGCTCTCAGGAAGCCAGTAGAAATACATGAAGGGATTCCTTCTCACTTCCTGCCTCCTCTCTGTTTCATCAGCCATCATCTGGAAAGGCAGGACACCTACTCTAAATGACCTGTGGCCACTCTACCCCTGAACATGCAAGAAGAAGTCAGCTTGTTGTGTGTGGCTTCCCTGCCCTTGGAGACATTCCTTTCCAAGTCTCCATCTTTGTTTAACCCTGAGCCTAGGGAGACTGAAGAGTGCACAATCTCCCCAAGAGCTGAGAAATAATTTCTGTGCTATCTGAAAGGCAAGACATGGAGGAGCAAATGAGCCTTCAAAACACAGCAATGTGCACTTTCATTTGGGGACTGCTTCTTAGGTACTTTTACCAAGTCCTGGCAACCCTCATTAATTGATATTTCCTCAAAGTGCATGTTCTTCTCCATTTCTACTACTCATAGCTTAGTTCTGGTCTCACCCTTAGGTCTGATTCACTTGGAACATGGCAACTGTTTACTCCCAGCTTCATCTTCTCCTTTGATGCCAGAGAAAATTTGCTAATTAGCCATTTTTCAGTAGTTGTCCAGCACCTACAAGATAGTCAAAACCTTGCATGTGTGACCTCTTACAGGTCACCTGTGGTTTTCCTCCATCCCCATGATATGCCACTTCCTCTTAAACAAGTCTCACTGCAACCAAATTGAACCCCTCCCCATGCCCTTAACCCAAAATGCCCTTTCCCATGAAATATCTCTTCCTTACTTCTACTCTCTCAAGCTTATGTCCTTAAGATTGCTTTGGCTATTCAGGCTGTTTTTTAGTTCTATATGAATTTTAGGATTGCTTTTTCTAATTCTGTGAAAAATAACATTGATATTTTGATAGGAATTGCATTGAATCTGTGAATTCCTTTAGGTAGTAGGGTCATTTTTAACAACACTGATTCTTCTGATCAATGAGCATGGGATATTTTTCCATTTGTTTGTGTCATCTGCAATTTTTTTCATCAGTGATTTATAGTTTTCATTGTAGAGATCTTTCACCTCTTTGGTTAGACATATTCCTAGGTATAAAATATCTTTTAGTCTCCTCTTCATCAGGGAAATTTTAGTGCCATTTAGTCCTTCATAATCCCCAACTGTACACCAGGTTACTCGTGCCTTTCATCCCACCTGTCTCTACTCTACTCCTTTTCTCTTCCCTTCCCTCCCTCTCCCTCCTCCCCCTCCCCTGTCCCCTTCCTCCTCTTCCTTTTCTTCTTTTCCTTCTTCTTCTTCTCTTCCTGTTCCTCCTCCTCCTCTTCTTCTTCCTGTTCCTCCTCCTCCTCTTCTTTCCTCTTCTTCCTAAAACCTCATAAACCAATTTCTGCTAGCTTCTGCAGCTTCCTCACTTTTTTCACTGTTCATAGAATGAAAGAGAGTTAGGACTTTGCTCTGGATTAGGCTTTGGCTTAAGGGATGGTTGTGTCTGGTTCTTCTATCCAGACCACTCAAACTTTCTTCATATCAGTAATAAGGCTGTTTTGCTTTCTTATCATTTGTGTGTTCCTTGGAGTCGAACTTTTAATTTTCTTCAAGAACTTTTTCTTTGCATCCACAATGTCGCTATTGAGCACAAGAGGCCTAGCTTTTGGCCTGTCTCAGCTTTCAACATGCCTTCCTCATTAAACTTAATTATTTATAGTTTTTTAAAGTGAGAGACTTGTGATTCTTCCTATCACTTGAACTTTTGGAGACCATTGTAGGACTATTAATTGACCTAATTTTAATATTGCTGTTTCTCAGGGAATAGGGAGGCCCAAGGAGAGGGAGAGATATGGGAGAATGGTAGGTCTTTGAAGTAGTCAGAACACACACATTTGGCCAGGCGCAGTGGCTCACACCCATAATCCCACACTTTCATCAATCATCCTCCCCACAGGAACACCAAATTTAATATCTACACAAAAAAGCACCTTCAGAAGAACCGAAAATCAAGTGAGCAATCACAGTACCTAATTTTACCTATAGATTCCAGAAAAAGGTAATGAAGAGGGCAGGAAAGACAATCTTGAATTGCCAACACCACCCCTCCTCAATCCTCCAGCAGTGGCTTCGGGGCATGGAGAGAGAATCTGTGCACTTGAGGGAGGGAGAGCACAGTGATTGTAGAACTTTGCATTGGAACTCAGTGCTGCCAACACTGGGCAGAAAGAACAACATCCATGGAGGGAGCATTTAGACAAGTTCTAGCCAGAGGGAAATCATCCATTCCAGCAGTTGGAACTTGAGTTTCAGCATGCCTCACCACCACAGGCTAAAGTGCTCTGGGGTTCTAAATAAATTTGAAAGGCAGTCTAGGCCACAAGGACTGCAACTCCTGGACAAGTCCTAATGCTGTGCTGGGGTCAGAGCCAGTGGAGTTGGGGTATGGAACCTAATGAGACACAAGCCAAAGCAGCTAAGAGAGTGCTTGCACCACCCCTCCCCAACCCCAGGCAGCATAGCTTGTAGCTCTGAAAAAGACCCCTCCTTCCACTTGAGGAGAGGAGAAGGAAGATTAAAGAGGACTTTGTCTTGCAATTTGGATACCAGCTTGGCAACAGTAAGACAGGGCAGCAGGCAGAGTCCTGAGACTCCCATCCCAGAATCTATCTCCTGGGTAACCTAGACACACCCTGGACCAGAAGGGAACCCAGTGCCTTGAAGGGAAGGACTCAGTCCTAGCAGAACTCATCCCCTGCTGACTAAAGAGCCCTAAGCCCTTAAGCCCTTAATAAACAGCAGTGATACCAAGGTAGTACAACACAGGCATTGGGTGAGACTCTGAGACATGGTGGCTTCAGGTGTGACCCAGCACATTCACAGCTGTGGTGACTATGAGGAGGGACTCCTTCTGCTTGAGAAAAGCAGACAGAAGAGTAAACGGGACTTTTTCTTACAGCTTAGGCACCAGCTCAGCCATAGTGGAGTAGAGCACCAAGCAGGCTCTTGGGGTCCCCAGCTCTGGGCCTTGGCTTTGGATGGCATTTCTGGACCTGCCCTGGGGTAGACGGGAGCCCACTACTCTGAAGGGTGAGTCCCAGGCCTGGCGGCATTCACCACAAGCTAACTGGAGAGCCCTAGGGCCTTAAGTGAACATTGGCAGTAGTCGGATAGTATTTCCCACTAGCCTGTGATGATGATGGACAGAGGGAGAGACTCTTCTGCCTGGGAAAAGGGAAGGGAAGAGTGGAAGGACTTTGTCTTGTGGCTTGGGTGCCAGCTCAATAGAGTAAAGGTAGTTTGTAGGGTTTTCAACTCCACGCTTTGGCTCCTAGATGGCATCTCTGGACCCGCCTGGGGCCTAGGGGAATGAACTTGTTGCCCTGAAAGGAAGGACACAAGCCTGACTTGCTTTGCCACCTGCTGATTATAGAGCTCTAGGTCCTTGAGAGAACACAGGCAGTAGCCAGGTAGTTTCACAGTGGGCCTTCAGTGAGACACAGTGCCATGCTAGCTTCAGGCCTGACCCAGTGCAGTCCCAGTGGTAGTGGCCACAGAGGTGCTTGTGTCATCCCTTCCCCAGCTCCAGAGAGTTAGCACAGACAGAGACTTTGTTTGTTTGACAGAAAGTAAGGGAAGAGAACAAGAGTCTCTGCCTGGTAATCCAGAGATTTCTTTCATACCTTATTCAAGACCTCCAAGGTGGTACCTCTACAAGTCTTAAAGAAACACAGTGTTACCGGGCTTGGGGTGCCCCCTAATGCAGGTAAAGCTGCAGTGGCCAAAAACTCAAATCACAACACCCAAGTGCCCTTGTGTACCTGGAAAGCCTTCCCAAAAGGACAGGTATAAACAAGCCCAGACTGTGAAGACTACCATAAATACTTAACTCTTCCATGCTCAGACACTGATGAACATCCACAAGCATCAAGGCCATCCAGGAAAACATGACCTCAACAAATGAACAAATAAGGCACCAGGGGCCAATTCCAGAGAGAGAGAGAATTCACTGTTTTGAGGAAACTCAAAGAAATCCAAGATAACACAGAGAAGGAATTCAGATTCCTATCAGACACATTTAACAAAGAAATTAAAATAATTAAAAAGAATAAAACAAATTCTGGAGTTAAAAAAATGCAGTCAACATACTGAAGAATGCATCAGGGTCTCTTAATAGTAGAATTAATCAAGCAGAAAAAAGAATTAGTGATCTTGACGACAGGCCATTTGAAAATACAGTCATCTAATCAGCTACCAGTGTGGCTAGAATAAAGCAGGCAGAAGAAAGTGGAAGGGACTGACTTGCTGAGTCTTCTGGCCTTCACCTTTCTCCCATGCTGGATGCTTCCTGCCCTCGAACATCAGACTCCAGGTTCTTTGGCTTTTGTACTCTTGGACTTACACTAGTATTTTTGGTAGAGAGAGGATTTTGGCATGTTGCCCAAACTGGTCTCAAACTCCTGAGCTCAAGCAATCCTCCTGCCTTAGCTTCCCAAAATGCTGGGATTATAGGCATGAGCCACCATGCCTGGCCTCCAGTTTTTTTATGTAGACTCTTTTAGCTGTAAACTTCCCTCTTCATACTGAGAACTGATAAGAACTCTGTCTCCCCCGTTATAAAACTTTTTGCTGTTCCTGTTTATGTCTTATTGTATTTTTTATGTCTTGAAAAGTTGTTATAGATATTATTTTTGATAGGTTCATCTTTTTGACTTTCTACTTGTGATGATTAATATTGAGTGTCAACTTGATTGGACTGAAGGATACAAAGTATTGGTCCTGGGTGTGTCTGTGAGGGTGTTGCCAAAGGAGATTAACATTTGAGTCAGTGGACTGGGAGAGGCAGACCTACCCTCAATCTGGGTGGGCAACATGTCAAAACCCTGTCTCTACCAAAAATACAAAAAAGAAAAAATAATTGGGCATGGTGGCATGCACCTGTAGTCCCAACTCATCAGGAGACTGAGGTGGGAAGATAGTTTGAGCCCGAGAGGTTGAGGCTGCAGTGAACCAAGATCAAGCCACTGCATTCCAGCCTGGGCGACAGACTGAGACTCTGGAAAAAAAGAAGAAAGAAAGAAAGAAAAAGAGAGAGAGAGAGAGAGAGGGAGAGGGAGAGGGGGAGGGGGAGGGGGAGGGGGAGAGAGAGAGGGAGAGGGAGAGGGAGAGGGAGAGGGAGAGGGAGAGGGAGAGGGAGAGGGAGAAAGAAAGAAAGAGACTTCAAATAAGCAATCTAATGATGGATCTTAAAGAAGTAGAAAAGCAAGAACAAACCAAACCTGAAGTTTGTAGAAGAAAAGAAATAATAAAAATCAAAGCAGGGCCGGGCACAGCGGCTCATGCTTGTAATCCCAGCACTTTGGGAGGCCAAGGCAGGTGGATCACAAGGTCAAGAGATCGAGACCATCCTGGCCAACGTGATGAAACCCCATCTCTACTAAAAATACAAAAATTAGATGGGCGTGGTGGTGCACGCCTATAGTCCCAGCTACTCAGGAGGCTGAGGCAGGAGAATCACCTGAACCTGGCAGGCAGAGGTTGCAGTGAGCTGAGATCACACCACTGCACTCCAGCCTGGTGACAGAGCAAGACTCCGTCTCAAAAAAAAAAAAAAAAAAAAAAAAATCAAAGCAAAAATAAAATAAGTAAAACTGAAATGAAGAAAACAATACAAAACTCAACAAAACAAAAAGTTGTTTTTTAAAAAAGATAAACAGAGTTGATAAACCTTTACCTAGACTAAGAAAAAAAAAGAGAGAAGACCCAAATAAATAAAATCAGAGATGAAAATGGAGATATTACAACTGATACTATAGAATTTCAAAGGATCTTTAGAGGTCACTATGAGCGACTGTATGGCAATAAATGGGAAAACCTAAAATAAATGGATAAATCCCTAGACACATACAACCTACTAAGATTGAATCATGAAGAAATCCAAAACCCAAACACACTACTAACAAGTAACAAGATCGAAGCCCTAATAAAAAGTCTCCCAGCAAAGAAAAGCCTGGGACCTGATGGCTTCACTGCTAAATTCTACCAAATATTTAAAGAAGAACTAATACCAATTCTACTCAAACTATTCTGAAAAACAGAGGAGGAGGGAATGCTTCCAAACACATTCTACAAGGTCTTCATATCAAAACCAGAAAAGACAAATTTAAAAAGAAAACTACAAGCCAATATCCTGTAGTTTTGATGATCATTGACACAAAAATCCTCAACAAATTACTAGCAAACTGAATTCAACAGGACATTAAAAAGATCATTCATAATGACCACATGAGATTTATTCCTGGGATGCAAGGATGGTTCAACATAGGCAAATCAATCAAAGTGACACATCATATCAACGGAATAAGGGACAAAAACTATATGATCATTTCAGTTGATACTGAAAAAAACATTGGATAAAACTGAACATCCCTTCACAATAAAAATCTTCAAAAAACTGAATATAAAACCTCAATGTAATAAAAGCCATATACAACAGACCCATAGCTAGTATCATACTGAATGGGAGAAAACTGAAAGCCTTTCCTCTAAAATCTGGAACATGACAAGGATGCTCACTTTCATCATTTTTATTCAGCATAGTCCTGGAATTCCTAGCCAGAGCAATCAGACAAGATAAATAAATAAAGGGCATCCAAACTGGAAAGGAAGAAGTCAAATTATCCTTGTTTGTAGATGATATGATCTTATATTTGGAAAAACCTAACGACTCCAAAAGAAACTATTAGAATCAATCAACAAATTCAATAAAGTTGCAGTATACAAAATTGACATGCAAAAATCAGTAGCATTCCTATATGTCAACAGTGAACAATCTGAAAAAGAAATTAAGAAAGTAATTTCATTTAAAATAGCTACAAATAAAACTAAATACCTAGGAATTAACTTAAAGAAGTGAAAGATCTCTAAAATGAAATCTATAAAACATTGATGAAAGAAATTGAAGAGGAAACAGAAAATGGAAAAATATTCCATGTTTATGGATTGGAAGAATTGATATTGTTAAAATGTCCATACTACTCAAATCAATGCAACCCCTGTCAAAATACCAATGAAATTCTTCACAGAAATAAGAAAAGTCCTTTAATTTATATGGAACCACGAAAGACCCAGAATAGCCAAAGCTATCATGAGCAAAAAGAACAAAACTGGAGGAATTACATTACCTGACTTCAAATCATACTACAGAGCTACAGTAACCAAAACTGCATGACACTGGCATAAAAACAAAAACATAGACCAATGGAACTGAATAGAGAACCCAGAAACAAATCCATACATATACAGTGAACTGATTTTCTACAAAGATTCCAAGAACATACATTGAGGAAAGGACAGTCTCGTTAATGAATGGTGTTGGGGCCAGGCGCAGTGGCTCATGCCTGTAATCCTAGCACTTTGGGAGGCTGAGGCAGGTGGATTGCCTGAGCTCAGGAGTTCGAGACCAGCCTGGGAAACACGGTGAAACCCCATCTCTACTAAAAATACAAAAAAAATAGCTGAGCGTGGCGGCTGGTGCCTGTAGTCACAGCTACTTGGGAGGCTGAGGCAGGAGAATTGCTTGAACCCGGGAGACGGAGGTTGCAGTGAGCCGAGATCACGCCACTGCACTCCAGCCTGGGTGACAGAGTGAGACTCTGTCTCCAAAAAATAAATAAATAAATAAATAAATAAATAAATAAATAGTGTTGGGGAAATTGGATATCCATATGCAGAAGAACAAAACTAGACCCTTCTTTCTTGCCACATACAAAAATCAAATCTAAATGGATTAAAGACTTAAATCTAAGACCTCAAACTATCAAACTACTACAAGAAAACATTGGGGAAACTGTCCAAGACATTGACCTGGGCAAAGATTTTTTGAGTAATACTCCACAAGCACAGGCAACCAAAGCAAAAATGGACAAATGGGATCACATCAAGTTAAAAAGCTTCTGTGTGCCAAAGAAAACAATCAACAAAATAAAGAGACAACCCACAGAATAGGAGAAAATATTTGCAACTATTCATCTGACAAGGGATTAATAACCAGAACATATAAGAAGTTCAAACAAGTCTGTAGGAAAATATCTAATAATCTGATTTATAAAAGGGCAAAAGAGGCCAGGTGCAGTGGCTCACTCCTATAAACCCAACACTTTGGGAGGATGAGGCAGGTGGACAGCTTAGCCCAGGAGTTCGAGACCAGCCTGAGCAACACGATGAAACCCTGTCTCCACAAAAAAAAATACAAAATTTAGTAGGGCATGGCGGTGCGTGCCTGTAGACCCAGCTAATCAGGAGGCTGAGGTGGAAGGATAGCTTGAACCTGGGAGGTTGGGGCTGCAGTGAGCCGTGATTGCACCACTGTACTCCAGCCTGGGTGACAGAGTAAGAACCTGTCTCCAAAAGAAAAAAAAAAAAAGGCAAAAGATCTGAATAGACATTTCTCAAATGAAGACATATAAATGGCAAACAGCTATATGAAAAGGGGCTCAAAATCATTGATCATCAGAGAAATGCAAATCAAAACTACAATGAGATCATCTCACTCCAGTTAAAATGGCTTTTATTTAAAAGACAGGCAATAACAAGTGCTGGCAAGGATGTGGAGAAAAGGGGACCCTTGTATCCAGTTTTGGGAATGTAACAACTACCATGGAGAACAGTTTGGAGGTTCCTCAAAAAACTAAAAATAGAGCTACCAAATGACCCAGCAATCCTATTGCTAGGTGTATACCCCCAAAGAAAGAAAATCAGTATATCGAAGTGATATCTGCAGCCTCGTGTTTAATGCAGCATTATTCACAATAGCTAAGATTTGTAAACAACCTAAGTGTCCACTGACAGAAGAATGCGTAAAGAAAATGTGATACGTCTACACAATGGAGTACTATTCAGCCATAAAAAAGAATGAGATCTTATCATTTGCAACAACATTGCTGAACTAGAGATCATTATTTTAAGTGAAATAAGCCAGGCACAGAAAGACAAACTTTGCATGTTCTCACTTATTTTTAGGAGCTAAAAATTAAAACATTGAACTCATGAAGATAGAGAGTAGAATGATAGGCTGGGAGGGGTAGTGAGGGTGGCAGAGGGTAGGGGGAGAATGGAGATTAATGGGTACAAAAATATACAATGAATAATATCTGGTATTTGATAGCACAACAGGATGACTGAGTCAAAAATAATTTAATTGTACATTTTGAGATAATGAAAAGAGTATAACTGGATTGTTTGTAACACAAAGGATAAATGCTTGAGATAATGGATACCCCATTTACCCTGATGTGATAATTACACATTGTAACCCTGTATCAAAACATTTCACGTAACTCATAAGTATATACACCTACGGTGTACCCATAAAAAATGTTTAAAAGAAAATAAAAATAAAGTGAAGCTTAATAAAATGAGGTGTGCCTATACCCATCTCCTGGAATTGCTGTAGGGATTATTTGAAATGAAGCATGTAGTGTACTAAGGACAGCATCTAGCATATTTCTAATTGAGTATTAGTGAGTGTTTTAACTCCGTAAGAATAGCCATTGTTATAATTTCAAGCAATCATTGCTCAGAAGAATCAAGTTTAATAGAAACTACTTGAAAATTAATGTTCAGAGATACAATAATTCAAAGAGACCTCTAATAATTTTCAGCTCAGTAAATAGAAAAAAAAAGTCTGTATACACACTTTAGTTGTTGAGATACGCATAAACACATCTTCACGTCTCACCCTGAAGAGTCCGTGGAGTTGCCATGTGGGAAACAGCTTCATTGTTATATTGTGGAGTGTCTGCCAAGAGGAATTTTGGGTTAAGCCTCATATTTGAAACCACTGTTGGTTTTGTATGTCCCTGACAGCTTAATCCAATGAGCTGTATCTCCCAATTGGCATCATAAGGGCCCCTCTTTGTGCCTAAGTTTCATTGCTGTGGAGGATGAATACCCATCGACTTGGGTGTTTCAACATGCCCGAGTCAGACATCTTCCCCAGGTGCCTTGGAAAAAGTGTGTCTCTCTTGGTGAACTGCCCTAAGAAATCTCATTGCATGTCTCTTCTTTGGGCCTCAAACATCTTTCGCATTCTGACTAACATTTTAGACTCTTTAAAAAAGTTTTCTTCTGAAAAAATCCTTCCTGACATGGAATTAATGCCTTTAAAGGGGTTCCAGTAAGGTATAATTTCTTATGTGCACCCACTGGGGGAAAATGATGATTTTTGGAAATATAATGAACCCAGAAGTTTCCCCATCCATAAAATTAGAGCAAACCTTAAATAAGGTAAATGTCCGAACTCAGGGAAATCTTCAGAATGAAGTGTCACAGTCCCCTCTCTGGGTGGAAATAAAAAACCGAGGCTCCCCTCCACCCTCAGCTTCCCATGGTGAAATTGTTGCCATATACCCCATATTTGAAGTGAAATCACCTTCAAATACCCTTCAAACTGGATGAAATTCATCCAGCTGTTTTCACATGTTGTGGTGCCAAGGAAACAGAGAGAAACTGAATCATGGTTATGTAGCTGCTGCTGCTGCTGCTGCTGCTGGTGGATAATGAGCCAGTGGACATGTGAGACTGTCAGCCTGGCTTAAAAGCCCTGAGCAATGGTAGATAGTACGGGCACCCAGCGAGCCTTCAGCAAATGCTGCTGTTATGTGAAAGACCCAGAGTGCAAATGCACATACACCCCATCATTATCTCCATCAAAAACAAGTGAGGAGACACAGGTAAAGTAAAAAGACTGCTAGAAAATACACCCAATGTCAGTCACAGTGGCAGTTGGGCACAGGGATTCTTTCCCTTTCTGCTTTTCAATATTTTCTCCTTTTTCTTGAATAAACAAGTATTATGTTTATCATGAAAACAGCACAGGGTGTTATTCAATTTTGAAAGATATTTTTAAGAAGCTGTACTTGGTCTACTCGCAGTCTTTACAAATCAAATATTTTCCAGACCTCTGAAATATTCTGTGAGAAGGGACATGAGGAAGATTTTTGAAAACTGACAGGGAACCATCCTCTGGCAATAAGGCTAACTCTCTTTCTTTCCTTCTTTTTCTTTTTTCTCTGTCTTTCTCCCTCTCCCTCTTTTCTTTCTTTCTTTTTTCTTTTTTTGGGGGGTGGGACAAATGGGACGAAATCAATGATTTACAGCTGTGAGAGTTGCCACATTTATTTCTTTAATTACTTTTTCTACCAACATTTTCTATTGACAAAGCTTCCTGTGCAAAATGAAAACATATAAACATTCAGAAGTTGTTATTATTTTTGTAAGCAAAACAAAAATTAATTTATCCTAAAAGCAAACAGACCATGTGGGTCAATTTTTCTAAGTTCCTCTTTTACACTAGGCTATTTAGTAGCAAAAACTGCTAGAATTCTCTTTATAGAATCCAAGCAATGTTAAAGGCATTGACCTCCGTTAAACTTCTGACCAGCCCAACCAGTGAATAAAGTAAACAAAAATCCCACAACTAAAGCTTGATTTTATGCTCCAGCTGTGGGACAGGATGTGGATATTTTAAAACAAACAAGCCAACAACAAAATGCAACCACTGCCACCAATTCCCAAGCACCAGGGTGTGGTCCCAGTTCCTCAGAGCAGCATGCGTCCTTCTTTCCCAAAGTACTCCTGCAATAAATCCTTGATGAAACATGACTCAGAACTCCTTGACTGGGGGAGCTGAGCTGGAATTCCCCTGGCATTAATGAAAAGCTCTGACTCAGGTGGTATGCGTGAACAGACTTAGCACAAGTTGGTACAGCGGTTGACAATCTGCACTGAGGAGAATATTACTGTTCTCCTGTGATAGGCACAGTCCTGACATTTTGTAGAGAAAGGAGGGAAGGGAGTCTTCTCACATATTTCATCTCATTTCATCTGCACAACAAGCCTATGAGGTGAGGATTATTGTTCCCATTTTACAGATGAGAAAACTGAGGCCTCAAGACGCAAAGTGACTTGAATGAGAGTTACCCAAAAAGTTAGTGACAGAGCCAGAAATAAATCCAGATCCCCATAACAATTGCCCAGTAAGAAAGGAACGGAAATTCCCTGGTGTGAAGGATGCATTCCAGGAACCTCTATTGGGAATTCAGGATGCATTCCAGAAATTCTCAGACATATTTTTCTTTTCTTTTCCCTTCTTTTTCTTCCTCCTCCTCCTCCTCCTCCTCTTCCTCTTCTTCTCTTCTTCTTCTTTTTCTTCTTCTTTCTCTTCTTCTTCCTCTTCTTCTTCTTTTTCTTCTTTTTTCTTTTTTTTTTTTTTTTACAGGATCTGGCTCTATCACCCAGGCTGGAATGCAGTGGCGCCATCATGGCTCACTGCAGCCTCAACCTCCCAGGTTTAAGCAATCCTCCCCACTCAGCCTCCTGAGTAGCTGGGACTACAGGCATACACCATCACACCTGGCTAATTTGTTTTTGTATTTTTTGTAGAGACTGGGTCTCGCCATGTTGCCTAGGCTGGTCTCGAACTCTTGGAGTCAAACAGTCCACCCGCCTAGGCCTCCCAAAGTGCTAGGATTACAGAAATGAGCCACCACACCCAGCCTAGTTCTTTACCCAAAAGTTCAAGCATCTTAACCTGACCCTGTGTCAAAGAGGGTTTCTGAATAGTTTAAGGAAAGGTGGAGGGCCGGGTGCAGTGGCTTACGCCTATAATCCTGGCATTTTGGGAGGCTGAGGTAGGAGAATCCCTTGAGACCAGGAGTTCGAGACCAGACTGGGCAACATAATGAGGCTCCATCTCTATAAAAAAAAAAAATAAAAATAAATTAGCTGGGCATGGTAGTGCATGCCTGTAGTCCCAGCTACTTAGGAGGCTGAGTGAGGAGAACCGCTTGAGCCCAGGAGGTAAAGCCTGCAGTGAGCTGTGATGGTGCCACTGTACTCCAGCCTGGGTGGTAGAGCTAGATCCTGTCTCAAAACAAAAAGGAAAGAAAAGGAGAAAGAAAAGGTGGAGTTATTTTTTAAATGGCACTTCTGCTGAGTGTGCCTTATGTAGCCTGTCACCATAGCAACTGTAACTTTCCAGTGGAGTTGGCAACTAGGTCTCAGGAGATGAGGAAGGTGCTTCTATCTTGTCTCTGAATCTTGTCACCCGATAGCACAGGAGCCAGCTCTTCTGGCCTAATCCCCAAATGGCCACAGCTCCCTTAGCAGGCTTCATTTTAGCCTGGAGGGTTATGGGGTTGGAAGATAATAGGTAAATATTTTAGGACCAATTCCTCAGGGAGGCCTGGGAGTAGGTTTCCCCCAATCTAATCTGCTCTTGGTTGGACAACAATCTTTAGGACTGTGCTAGTTTACAGTAAAGGGACCAACTGCTTACTGCCGACTTTATCTAGGTTGCAATGCAGTGTTAAAATCAGGAGAAAATGCTTTTTTAAAAATATATATATATCATGAAGAAATTTTTTTCAGAATTAACAGTACATTATAAGGAACCCAGATGATGGGTCTATCCTAAAGCCCCTTAACTACTATAAAACCTTGCCTCTCTAGAATCTCAGCAGGATTTTAGACGAGGCACTAATTAGCTCAGGGAGGAAGACGGTCAGCATGTGTTCACTTGGAGTAGAGATAGATTTCCTTCTTTTTGAAGAGGAAGAGCAGAGGTGGAAATAGATGACCTAAAATAGATGTAAAAATGTGTCCCCTCAACAGGCCTTGTTCCCACAGCTGACTGCTGATGCTGCAAGCAGACGTGTGCCTCATACGAAAAAGACCACTTAATTTTGGCTCTAATTTTCTTTTGGTCATAATTATCTGTTATTATAATAATCTTATTACCACAATACAAAACTCCAGAGGCTAGAGAAAATATAAAAAATCACCACTAATCCTACCACCAACCTATAACAACGTTTTAGAGGGACTTTTTTCCTTCAAGTCTTTTTCCCTGTATGAGCTTCATTCAGCCATTCAATAAATATTTATTGAGCAACAACTACAAGTCAGACACCGTGCTCTTTTCCACTGTGGTAGTCATTGTGGTCGACATAATCTTTTCCCTCATTCTTACCAAATAGTATGAACAGCTTATATTTCCAGCACTGGAAAAAATAAAGACAACTGAAAAACATTCAAAATTCGACTCCGTTTTTGAGGCCAGAAGTGATGCCCTAGGAGCCTCTTGGGATATCCTGGAGGCAGGAGGTAGTGCAGGGTCTGATGTTTGGCTGTTTCGTGTGCATTTCTGCTGGGGAGAGCAGGCTGCTTTAACTGCTTGAAGAGCAGTGCTGGTCACTCATCTCTGGGCAGGTCCATGGCCCCAGTTACACACAAGCCCTCTCGACAGGAGAAGCATCCTCATCTGATAGGAGCAGGCCTTTCCACACCACACACCCCACAACCTCTCTTACCTTCGCTGACCTGAGGCTTGGGCAGCCTGGAGGCCTTAGACGCTTTGTCACAAGAAAGAGCACAAAACCTCTGGATAGTCCGTGGTGCCCTTGAGCCCTTGGAAAAGCCAGCTACCAGCCCCCGCTTGCCAGTGTTGCACCTGTGACAGTCAGCCTGAGGCTTCACTGCCCGAGTCCCTGGCCCCCTGGCCCCCTGGCCCCCTGCCCACAGAGGGATGTAAATACAAAACCACCACGTCTTGGGAATCTGACACCCAGCCTGGCATTCCCAGTGTCTCCGCCCCACCTCCTAGGAACGCCAGCACTCTCCTCTCCTGCTTGCCTTCACGCCTCACTCTCTGCTCTCCCCTACCGCAGGGCCTAAGCTGCTCTCCTCACAGGTTCACCAGTGCCCCCTAACCAAGCCACTCAAGGGAGCTTGAGCTGATAGAAGATGGAGAAATGGGTCCAGCAGACCCTTGGAGGCCTTCTCTTCATGCTTGGGAGCTTGCTGAAGAGGAGGCCCCAAGGAAATGTGGGGTGTTCACTTCTGTGTTCATCCATTTTGCATTGCTACGAAGTAATTCCTGAGACTGGGTAACATAAAGACGAGAGATTTATTTGGATCACAGTTCTGCAGGCTGTACAAGCATGGCACCAGCATCTGCTCAGCTTCTGGTGAGGCCTCAGGAAGCTTTTACTCATGGCAGAAAGCAAGGGGGGAGCAGGCATGGCACATGGCAGGAGAGGAAGCAAGAGAGAGAGTGGGGAGGCCCCAGACTCTTTACTTTTTATACATTTATTTTTTGAGACAAGGTCTTGTTCTGTCACCCAGGCTGGAGTGCAGTAGTACAACCATGGCTCACCACAGCTTCAACCTCCTGGTCTCAAGTGAGCCTCCTACCTCAGCCTCCCAAGTAGCTGGGACTGCAGGCACACACATCATACCTGGCAAATTTTTTTTATTCTTCGTAGAGATGGGGTTTCGCCATGTTGCCCAGACTGGTCTCGAATTCCTGGGCTCAAGCAATCCTCCCTACTTGGCCTCTCAAAGTGCTGGGATTATAGGTGCGAGCCACTGCACCTGGTCACAGACTCTTTTTAATAATTAGATCTCACAGTAACTAACAGAGTAAGAACTCACTCCTTACCCAAGGACCTTACCAAGATGTTCATGAGGGACCTGCCCCATGACCCAAACACCTCCAATCAGGCCCCACCTCCAACACTGGGGATCACACTTCAACATGAGATTTACAGGGGACACATATCCAAACCATATCCACCTCCCTCCCCATTCACTACTCACCACAACTGCCACCATCCTTGTTCGTGGAGTGAGCAGCACAGGTGGAGACTGAAAAAAATAATCCTATTAATAAAAACCATAGTCAAAATTTCCTGTTGACAACAATGAACCAGGAACAGTACTAGGTTCTTTATGCATATCAGCTCATTCATTTAATCCTTGGAATACATTGGTTATCATCCCCATTTTATATGTAAGAAAAGTTAGGCTTAGAGGGGTTATATCACTTTGCCAAGGTCACACAGCTACTAAGTGGAAGAAGTGATTTGTACTTAGGAAGTCTCACTCCAGAGCAGGGTTCCCAGTCGCCATCCTATACCACCTCCTGTTCCATTTATTCAGTACCAACTATATGTCAGGCCTTATGCTAGGTCCTTTATATGGGTGTATTAGTCCATTCTCATGCTGCTATAAGGACATATCCAAGACTGGATAATTGATAAAGGAAAGAGGTTTAATGGACTCACAGTTCCACATGGCTGGGGAGGCCTCACAATCATGGCAGAAGGTGAAGGAGGAGCAAAGTCACATCTTACATGGCATCAGGCATGAGAGCGTGTGTAGGGGACCAGCCCTTCATAAAACCATCAGATCTCATGAAATTATTCACTATTATGAGAACAGCATGGGAAAGCCTGCCCCCATGATTTAATTACCTCCCACTGGGTTCCTCCCATGACACATGGGGATTATGGGAGCTATAATTCAAGATGAGATATCTGTGGGGACACAGCCAAACCATATCAATGGGTTTCTCTAATCCCAAAACAATCCTGCAAAGAAGGCAGTATCTCATAGTAGTAAGCAACCTTCAGGATTCAAACGGACTTTACCTAAAATCTTTTAAATTAAATTAAAGCAATCACCTCCAGTTTTGTGCCCTCCCTGAAACTCCTGACTAACATCAGTTTTAGAGTGGGAGAGACCTATGTTAAAATCCCAGCCCTAGTTGGCACGGTCATGCAGGCCTGTGGTCCCAGCTACTCGGGAGGCTGAGACAGGAAGATTGTTTCAACCCAGGAGTTCGAGGCTGCAGTGACCTATGATTATGCCACTACACTCCAGCCTGGATGACAAAATGAGACCCTGTCTCTAAAAAGAAAATAAGGAAAAAAAAAAATCCCAGCTTTTACACATAGCAGCTTTGTGATCTTAAGCCTCCATTTCTTCATACATAAAATAGAGGTAATAACATCTCCCTAACAGATTTGCTGGGGAGTGGGATGAGTTAAGTGAGATAATGCAGGGAAAACATAAAATACTGGTATCAGTGCCCCAAAAAATAGCAATAGTATTAGTAATAAACAATAAGTATGAGAACCATGACACATATACTCAGGGTTTCTTAGCTCCAAATTCCAGAATCTTTTCCACTTTGCCAAGAACATTGCAATTCTGAGTCTGCAACAAATGTCCCAGTGATATAATCAAAGTTCTTACTTGAGTGACAGAAAATCCCATATTTTTTTGAAACACTTGTTTGCTTTTATAGGGCAGGCCTGTAGTGCTGAGAAATATGACCTTTTCTAACTTTTTTAAAGGATACATTTCTCTGCAGTTCCCTCATCACAAGTTTGCTGCAAAAGTTCAGTGAGTTGGGCTCATGGGATGTTAGAAACAAATTTAGCAATATTTAATCTAATACCCTTCATTCTACAAGGGAAACAACATGATATGATTTTGCCCTTTGACAACTTGTTTTCAGCACTTTGAATCATATTGGCTAATCAAAAGGTGAGGATAATATGACTACTCAACTTACCTGAATGATATACTTCCTATGCTAAAGAAAAAAAGTATTCAATAATACTTGCTAGAGCACAGTAAGGAAGAATTTATTCATGATCATTGCAATAAGTATAGGGAGCACTGTAATGGGATTTTGCAGAGTGGGAGAGAGATTGGGTTTAACCCTGAATATAACATGGGTAAGTAGGAATTTATAGCCAAAGAGCATGGTGGGAGTGGAAAATTACTAAGAAATTAGTAAGGAGAATTCTGGCTAAATTGACTGTTATGGTTTAGATCTATGTCCCCACCAAATCTCATGTCGAATTGTAATCCCCAGTATTGGAGGTGGGGCCTGGTGGGAGGTGATTGGCTCATGGGGTGGTCCTTCAGGAATAGTTTAGCACCATCCTGTTGGTGCTGTTCTTGGGATAGTGAGTGAGTGATCACAAGACCCGGTTGTTTAAAAATGTGTGGCACCTCTTCCCCTCACTCTCTTTCCTTCTGCTCCAGCCATGTGATATGCTGGCTCCCTCTTTACCTTCTGCCACGATTGTAAGTTTCCTGAGGTCTCCTCAGAAACCAAGCAGATGCCAGTAGCATGCTTTCTGTGCAGCCTGGGAACTGTGAGCCAATTAAACCTCTTTTCTTTATAAATACCCCAGTCTCAGGTACTTCTGTATAGCAGTGCAAGAACTGACTAATAGACAGACCTAACAGGATTCTTGCTGAAGGCAGGCCAGGGTGGTCTGAAGTCACCTGGGGAATGGTGGAGGATAAGAAACCTGATCATCTACAGAGGGCGGGGATTCTTGCTAAAATGACTTAGCAGGGTTCTTGTTAAAACTGGATTTTTTAAGAAAGTGTACAGATGGGCGTAGGAGAAGGTTGAGGAGCATGATTAAAGTCTCATTAAGCAAAGAATTTTTTGTCACCTAACACTTCTCCTTTCTCCCTTCCTCAATTTCCCATAAAACAAAAACAGCCAATTTTTTTTTTGAGACAGAGTCTCACTCTGCTATCCAGGCTGGAGTGCAGTGGTGCAATCTTGGCTCATTGCAACCTCTGCCTTCCTGGGTTCAAGTGATTCTTCTGCCTCAGCCTCCTGAGTAGCTGGGATTACAGATGCACACCCCCACACCCAGCTAATTAATTAAAAAGGCCATTTCTGCTGTAGCGGTACCTCAGGAGGAAAGTAAACTGGTTGACTCTGCACACAAATCCCAGGGATATTTGCATTGAAAAGGAAGTGTAAAATTTTCAAAAGTTTCGGCATGCTGGGAGCATTTTGAATCACGGGCGGTGGCAATGGCAAGAATAACTTTCTTCGCATTGCATCTGACCCTACTTATGAATAAGGTTCTCCTGGCAAGCTCCTAATTGTAGTACAAAAAGTACAGAGCCTTGACTCAGCAAATCTGCCTGAAAGTTAATCTTGTCAACCACTATCTCTTTGACTCTGGAGTTAATTGATTCCTCTGAGCCTTAGTCTTCCTATCTGTAAAACAGGGGAAAATAATACCCAACTGTTAGTGCTGTTGTGAGGACCAAAGTAAATAACAGACATGAAAGCATTTTGAAAACCCTGGATAGCTACAGAGATGCAAGATGTTGTTGTGGGTAGTAATAATTAAAATCTAAATTGTCATTGTTAACCATAAGACTAACAGCAACCTCACTTCACATTTAATTCTTGGTAAAAAGCGTTTTCCAGAATGGCATCCAGCTTTGGTCTGTGGTCGTATAGTTTACTGGTAAATACTTGGGTACGGGTGGCAAGCAAAGTTCCCAGATGTGTCTAAGCCAACAGTCACACTAGAGACACATCATTTCAGGGTATGATGATTCCTTCTCTCTGAAAAACAGGAGAAAGAGTTTTAGGAAATGGCACACACTTGGCATGTTTAAGGGCAGCAAGGAAGCCAGTATGGTGAGCTGAGTGAGCAAGGGAAAAGGTGGTAGGAAATGAGATGAGAGATGCAGGAAGAGCCAAGCGCCTGTCAGGTCATCGAGAGGAATTTGGATTTTCCTCCAAGAGGGAAGAAACTGACTGGCTTTGAGCAGAGAATGAGATAATCTAACTCGAGTTTTTACCAGATCATTTTGGGGCAAAGAGTAGAAGCAAGGGGCCAGGGAGAAGACTGTTGCCATAATCCTGACAAGAGGCATGATGGCTTGCACCAGGGTGTTAGCAGTGTAGGCAATGAGATGTGACTAAGCTCTGAATATGTGCAAGGGTGTGTAGGAGAGAACGGTGTCAAAGGTCATCTAGGAACTGTGGCTTGAGCAACTGGAGAGAAGATAGTGGAGCAGGGCTCAGGGAGACCAGGAGTTCTGCTTGCAGTTTTGTTTTGCTTTTAAAATATCTGAAAGAATTATACTTTTGAGTTTCATTAATACATTTTTCTATATGTGATTTTTTTTAAAAGGCACACCTAAAGCACATTATACTTTTCAAAGCAGTTTCTCATCCATTATCTCATTTGATCCTTCAAGTAACCTTGTGAGGTTGCTGCTACTAGCCCCACTGTATCTGTTAGAGTTTGAGCAGAGAAGTAGATTCACTAAGACTGACATAGAATAAGCAATGTATTCTAGAAATTAGACCTTACGCAATTGCATTGGCTGCTGAAGTGTCTGTGTTGTGGGTTGTGCCTAAAGTTCATACAGGTCAGCCAGGCTGGAAGTCAGGAAGGACAGCTGGACATGAAGTGATGGAGACCAAGAATGAACTGGAACTTAGTGGAAAATGAGGAATGCATGAAGGTAAACTGGAAGCTGCATCTGTCTACCATGTCCTCCACCCTCAGTGTTGTGTAGGACCTGCAGAAGAAGCTATGCTCTTTGCATGTGTGATGGTTAATACTGAGTGTCAACTTGATTGGATTGAAGGATGCAAAGTATTGATCCTTGGTGTGTCGTGAGGGTGTTGCCAAAGGAGATTAACATTTGAGTCAGTGGGCTAGGAAAGGCAGACCCACCCTTAATCTGGATGGGAACCATCTAATCGACTGCCAGCATGGCTAGAATATAAGGCAGGCAGAAAAATGTGAAGATGAGACTGGCCTAGCCTCCCAGCCTACATCTTTCTCCCATGCTGGATGCTTCCTGCCCTTGAACATCAGACTCCAAGTTCTTCAGTTTTAGGACTCAGACTGGCTCTCCTTGCTCCTCAGATTGCAGACGGCCTATTGTGCGACCTTATGATCATGTGAATTAACACTTAGTAAACTCATATATATATATATATACCCTTAGTTCTGTCCCTCTAGAGAACCCTGACTAATGCAGCATGCAACTGCACACACCCTGGCATGGGACTTGAAAAAGCTAAAGGATCTTGCAGGAGCTGAAGGAGCTGTAGGATCTGGGCAGCCACACACCAAGCCGAGCAAGCAGATTAGCAACAGTGTGTATGCTGCCACAGCATAAAAATGGCTACTTCTTTACTTCCATCTTCCAGATCTAGCACAGATTTGTGTTGTGGCCAACTCTAAAATCAGATCTGCAAAGGAAAAGGAATTCTGGGAAACATGATTCCAGCTTAGCTAAACTGACATGGTATAAAGATGAAGACAATGAAGACCCAGAGATGTTAAGTGACTTGCCCAGTGCTTTGCAGAACATTTGTAGCTGATTTATTAGGACCCGGTTTCACTGACTCGTGGCCTGCTGGCTTTAGTTGAACACTTGCTACATGCCAGCTACTGAATCATCTGATCCACAACACCACTGTGGAGTAGGTATTATTATGCCTAGTTTCTGGATTAAGAAATTGAGGCTCAGAAGGGTGAAGTCAATGAGCTAACATAACTAAACTATGGAAAGGTGAAACAGATTCAAATGCAGATTTGTCAGATCCCAAGCCCCACCCTCTTAACCTCCAGGTGGGTGGTCTTTCCCTCCACTAACCCCATGTCCCACAGTTTCCCAGAGTAGGGTATCAGAAGATGGTTCACAGTAAAAGAGACCCTGGCATCGCAGTTTCCCCTCTGTAGTCTGTGGTGCTGGCCTGGGGCCAGTTCCCTCTCACTCCAGGGATAGTACAAACATGCAGATATGCTTCAGTGAGTGTGATTAGGAGTTGTACTGAAGGGAACATGTATTCTAAGCACTGTAGGGTAGAATACACCAGAGCACAGGCCCAGACGTGGAAGAAGCCCACCAGCTCTCAGCCACAGCAAAGAGAAGCATAAAAGTCAAGCAAGTGCCCCCATTGGTGCTGAGAAATTTCCCACAATTGCAAAGAGACCAGAAAATAGGGCTGGAGCAGCAGCATGACTCAGTGGGGACCAGAGAAGGCCTATTGCTTTAGTAATAAAATCTAAGGGTTGTGACTTCAGAGTTATCAAACAATGCTACATTCATTGAATTCTTCTAATAGTAATCATAGTTCTAATAAGAGCAATTAAGAGACCTCTGCACCCCCATGTTTATTGCAGTGCTATTCACAATAGCCAAAATATGGAATCAACCTAGATGTCCAATATGAGATGAATGAATAAAGAAAATGTGGTACATATACACAATGGAATACCATTCAGCCATAAAAAAAGAATGAAATCCTGTCATTCCAGGCAACATGGATGAAACTAGAGGACATTATGCTATGTGAAATAAGCCAGGAGAAAACACCACATGTTCTTATTCATATGTGGAAACTAAAACAAAAAAGTTGATCTCATAGAAGTAAACAGTTAAACAGAAGATACTAAGGCTGAGAAGGGTAGTGGAGAGGGAGGGAGGAGATTATTTTTATTTTTGCTTTTGTTTTGAGACAGGGTCTCGCTCTGCCTTCCAGGCTGGAGTGCAGTGGCACAGTCACGGCTCACTGCAGCCTTGACCTCGCAGGCTCCAGCAGTCCTCCCACCTCAGCTTCCCAAGTAGCTGGGACTACAGGCATGTGCTACCACACCCCACTAATTTAAAAAAATTTATTTGCAGATACAGGGTCTCCTTATGTTGTCCAGGCTGGTCTTGAATTTCTGGGCTCAAGTAATCCTCCCACTCCGGCCTCCCAACATGCTGGGACTACAGGCATGCACTAATTTAAAAAAATTTATTTGTAGATACAGGATCTTCTTATGTTGTCCAGGCTGGTCTTGAACTTCTGGGCTCAAACAATCCTCCCACTTCGGCCTCCTAAAGTGCTGGGATTACAGGCATGAGCCACCACACCCAGCCAAGATTTGTTAAAGGATACAAAATTATAGCTAGATAGGAGGAATAAATTCTAGTGTTCTATAGCACTGTAGGAAGACTATAGGTAACAAAAATATATTTAGTTTCAAATAGCTAGAAGGAGGATATCGAATATTCGAAACATTAAGACATGATAAATGTTTGAGATGATGTCTATGCTAATTACCCTTATCTAATCACAACACATTATATGTATCAAAATATCACTATGTACCCCATGAATATGTACAATAATTACTTGTCAATTAAAAAATAAAATAAATGATTTAAAAATAATAGTAGCTATTAATTACTTATTATAGTTGATTGCTTATTATTGATTGCCAGGCACTACTCTAGGCATTTCACATAAATTAACTCACAAGCATATATAGTAGGAAGTATTATTGTCCCATTTTACATACAGGGAAATTGAGGCAAAGAAAGGTTAGGTAACTTGCCACAATCACATGAACCAGGAGTCTGCCTCCAGAGCCTAACCTCTCAACCTTAATATGCATCTGCTTCTCAGCAACCCTGTACGAGAAGGAGAAAGGAAGAGAGGGTGGCAGGATGGTGGTGCTCATTTTGCATATGAAGAAACTGAGTCTTGGGATGGCTGAAGAAGTCGCCTAAAGCCTCCCTGCCAAGCCCAGAGTTGAAGCCAGCGCTGTGGAACTGCAAAGCCCCTGGTCTTTTCACTTGACCACTCAGCCCTGTTAAGTTAGTGGCCCATTCAGGACTCGAGTTTGAATACCAAACTCAAGCCTAACGGCAGTTGCCTATGGTTTGCTAGAAGGACTTATTGCTTTGAATACCCAAGTGGGCAATTTGACTACTGAGGTCAGCTCAGAGGCCAGAAGCCAGCTGCCTGGTGAACAGAAGGGTCCTCTCACATTTTCAGTCAGGAAAGGACCAGGACTGACCTTCCCACCTTGGAAACATTGCCTTTCACCCTGGAACCAGAAGAACAAACATAGTCTGATACTTGGAGATGAGGCAGCTCCAGCTCTAGGGTACAGCCATAACTGTGGTTGCCTCAGTATTCAGCCCCTTTGAGGCAATGGTGTAAACGCTCATCCATGATTCAACAAAATGCATTCACCAGTTTACCAGGCATTCGCTCCGTGTGCCTGAAGGGGGACCTATAAAAGGGAGCTCACATGCAGTTCCTGCCTTCAGTGCCTTTATTGAGTAGCTGAGAAAACTCCAGTTCCCCTCCCATCACCTCCTCATGCCCCCATATACCTAAATAATGCCAATACACACAGCCACAGGGACCAGTAGAAGGTGGTAGGAAAATGACTGATAAAAGTTTCTTTCATCATTCAATTCATAACTGAATATATGTTGAGTTTCTCTTATTTGTCAGGCACTATACTACGTACTTTGGATGTGAATCACATTTAATCTTCCTAACGTCCCTGTATAGTAGCTATTAATACCTTTATTTTGCAGATAAGGAAACAGACACATGAGGGAAAATGACTTGCTCAAGATCATCCTGTGAGGAAGTCTCAATAACTCCAGAACCCAGGTCTTCTGATTCTAGCTCAGTGTTCTTTTAATCACATTATACTAGAAAGAGAATTAGAAGATCCTTGAGTAAGATACATGACCAGAGATACAAAAAGGAGGCAGACAAGCAAATCGGTAGGGAAGTAATCAAAGTTTTTTACCTACCAATGGGGGGCAGATGTGATCAAGACAGATAGCTGTCCAACAGAGGTTCACGCTCCCCTTTCATAGTGGAGAGATGTCACCAGAAAGGGACTGCCAGGCCAGGGTCTCTCTTTCCCCTTGCATCTTGGTGTGCCCACGTAACTTGTTCTCACCAGTGGAAGGTGAGCAGAACTGATGCCTGTTGCTTCTGGGCTGGAGTGTTTCAGAAGTGAGGCGCCTTCTTTAACCACTTTCCTCAGCAACTGGGAAAAACAAGGGCTCCTTCAGTAGCTGGGTCCCTGCATCTCTGCTTGGAGAAGAGCAGCTTGGCAATTGGAAACATGCATTTGGGCTTAATGTAAGCAAGAAATAAATTTCTACTCTGTTGATTCATTCTACATTTAGCGGGTGTATTGCGACATCTAGCATTATCTTAACTAAATATGGCAGATGAGGCCAAAGTGCCAAAGTTCTGGGTTGTTGTGGAATAATTCATTCCACCTCAAAGATGGTCAGTTAAACCAATAAGGTACACTACACATAGGCTACCCATCCTTTCTGAGAACAGGCCCTTGGTCAGATTGTGAACATCCCAGGGCTGAGCCTGTCTCATGGCTTTCCACATCCCACTGTCTAGCACAGTGCCTGGCTTGCATCAGACTCTCAGTACCTGCTTGAATGCGATAACCCCCCAGCTTCTCTCTGCCATCAGAACACATGAGCAGCTGCAAGACTGAAACTTAGTGGCAAATACCCTGAAACCAGAAACACAGGGAGCATTTGTAGAATGTTTAGGAGGGAATCTGAACTAAGCCTTGAGCCTTGCCCAGATAGGAATCAGACAAACACTGTAGCACATGGCAATAGAGAAATATTTTGGAGTTAAGCGACATTACATTGATAATAAAACGAAAGAAGGAATCTCTCCATAAAATATCCTGGTGACGGCCCCCCCAGAGAAGGTTTGCTATGTGATAAATTGAAGTGTTTTGATCCCTCTCCTAATCCATGACCATCTCTTGTATTCCAAAGGGGTTTTTCTGGTTAGGAAGTTTTATCGGGAGGTCCTTGAAATATCCTGAGGGAGAGTTTATGGTAAATGTTTTAACAGGGTACAGTAGCCAAAATATGATACTTGATGTAGAAAGAAACCCAGATGGTGGCTGAGATGTCAGGAAATGCGATTTTCTATTTTATCTGGGGAAAAGTTTTTCCCTGAATTCCAGAACCTACAGTGACCTGGCCTCACAGATAGTCTGATTTGAAGCCTCTACACAAAAACATCTTCCTCTGCTTGTTAGGGAGAGGATCTGGACCACTACTTCTGGGACCATTTGGCAACTGGATTAGCTCCCTCTAAGTTGCAGCCGAATTCAAATGCTTTAGCTAAGAAAGAAAGTCATTCATCTGAAGGCCTGCAGGCTGATAAGCACTAATAAAATGATGAGAGATGGTACCAGATGACAAGAGCTCTGCAAATACTATTCCTTTATCACTAGTACTTTGAAGATACTTATCTTCACAACAACTCTGAAAAGTAGGTATCATTACCGTCACTTTACAAACTTGCTAACTAAGGCATGCCAGCTATCCAGCTGGGAAATGGCAGAGTCTGGCTTCAAGTCCAGGTCTAGATGACACCGAAACCCACTATGCACTACAGTTGCTGTTTAGGTAATCCCCCTCCTGAGTCCAAATTCAACATACTTCCCACCACATCACCCCTGGCTGGGGGAAAGGGAAAGACATTTTGCCTTAAATCACACACAGTCCCTCTACATGAGGATTTTGCTTTGCTGAAGAGGTAGGGCTAAAATAATCTATAATTTTAAGGATCAGGAGATGCCATATGTCCAGTCTCCCAGAAGATGCCTTGTCCGTTGCTTTGGAGCTTAGTTAATTCAGCTGCCGCCACCACCAAAAGCAATAACATAGATTTCTTCTATGTTACCTCTGTCCTTACAGGTGCAGCTCTAACTTCTGTAACCTTCTTTTATGATGAGGTACCTGAAATACAACACTCTCAGCAGTTTAGAGCACAAAACTGATTTTAACACATTATGACACATCTGGGGATTCCAACCCCTTGGAAACAGGTCAAATGCAGGCACTGAACCTTGCTGTAGAATTCAGCTAGCACAGCTGGACACATAAAGCTGCCTTTACATTCCAACCTGTTATATCTCTAAGCCCAACTAGACTAGTTACCCAAACCTCAGAGCTTGGGAGTGCCAAGCTCATTCTGGCTGGAAACCAAGTACGGTTTCCTGTTCAGACCAAAGTTGTTCACTCCAGAACCCCTTGACAAGCCTGTGTCACCTGCTCCCCTTCCTGGGTCCCTCCAAATTCCTTTCTCTCTGAGCCAGCCATGCTTGTTTCACTCAATCCCCTTGTTGACAGCTTTTTTCTCTTTTTTCCATCTTTGCCCTATAATATAATGTTTTTAATGTGTTTTTAATGTTTACATCCCCTGGGCATCTAAAACTGCCTACTTATTGCAAAAATACGACAAAAAGCGTGACTCACAATCTTATTGCTTGTCCCCATCCTTCTTCATTTGCAGACCCAAGAGCTGTAGTCAGTATAATCATACCAGAGATACAATTTTGGCGGTTTCTATATTCCTTTCTGGTTGGGATGGCAAATGAGTTTCATCTCTTGCCCCAACTCTGGCCAATCTACCTGAGGTACTGACTTGAGAAAGAGCCTAGGCTCAGCAGCTAAGTGTGCTGAAATCAATTAGCGATTTCTGCACAGGCACATATGATGGGGAGAAGGTAGCATGGAAGCATACAGACACACCTGCTTTACTGTACTGTTAATGTTCAGGGCATTAATAGATCATCTGAAAACATGGCCTCCAAAAATTCCTCCCAGCCAGGACAGGCTTGCAGGTTGTCTGTTTCCCCTCCTCTTGAATCTCACTGCAACCTCAAACTCTTGGGCTCAAGGGATCCTCCTGCCTCAGCCTCCCAAGTAGCTAAGACTACAGATGCACACCACTATGCTCAGTTTTTGTGTTTTGTTTTGTTTTGTTTTTTGTAGAGACAGGGTCTTGTCAGCTTGCCCAGGCTGGTCTCAGATTCCTGGGCTCAAGCGATCCTCCCACCTCAGCCTCCCAAAGTGCTAGGATTACAGGCATGAGCCACTGCTGCCAGCCTTGGGCTGCCTTTTTGATTGTCTTTGACCAATCAAATGCAGTGGAAATAATCCTGTGACTTCCAGTTCTTTTTTTTTTTTTTAATGGAGTTTCACTCTTGTTGCCCAGGCTGGAGTGCAATGGCGCGATCTCAGTTCACCACAACTTCCACCCCCGGGTTCAAGCGATTCTCCTGTCTCAGCCTCCTGAGTAGCTGGGATTACAGGTATGCGCCACCATGGCTGGCTAATTTTGTATTTTTAGTAGAGACAGGGTTTCTCCATGTTGGTCAGGCTGGTCTCAAACTCCCGACCTCAGGTGATCCATCCGCCTCAGCCTCCCTAAGTGCTGGGATTACAGGCGTGAGCCACCATGCCCGGCCAACTTCCAGTTCTTAAGAGACCTTGCAGCCTTTGTTCATTCTCTTGGGATTCATCTACCATGTAAAGAAGTTCAAGTTAGACTAGAGGAGAGACCTCACATAGGGAGAGAGAGAGGCCCAGTGATCCCCAGATGTTCCAGCTACCCCCAGTGAGGCACCAGACATGGGAATAAAGCCATCTTGGATATTCAGCCCTTCCAGATTCCTAGCTGAATGTATTCACACAAGTGATCTGGTTAATACAAGATGTGCCAGGAGAACAGTCTAGCAGAGCCCAGCCAATCCACAGAATCATGAGAAATAAAAAAATATGGTTTAAGCCACAGTTGGGGGTATTGTGTTATAAAGAAATAGATAATGCATACCACATTTCTATCTTAATCGCTGACTTTCTTAATTTCTACTTTAGACTATTAAGTCACCACTTGTATAACATCTTCATTGACCCTCTCCAACCAAACGGAAATTTCACTCTTTCTTTTATGTCCTATCTGACTCCTTACTTCTTAGTGTACATATTTGCTTGCACATCTATGTCCCCTACTGAACTGTGGACTTCTGGAGGCTGCCATCTGGGTTTTATTCACATTTGTATCACCAACTCTATTAGAGAATGTCTGTCAGAGTGGTAAAAGCTCAATAAATGTTTGATGAATTAATGAACTAAATGATTGAACTAATCATTGCACTGAGTCTTCCCTTTGACTGTAACAATGTCTCCTCTCCTCCACCTCATGTACTGGCATGTCATCTCTTACTTCACCAAATCTCTTATCAGCAAAGACTTCCTCTACCACCATATCCAAAACAGCAACTTCCTCTCTCCTTTTCTATCCTTTTACCCTATTTTATTATTTTCCTTCATAGTACAAATAACCATCTGAGAGTTTATATACCTATTTATTGTTTGTCTCTCCCCAACAGAATATAAGCTCATGATGTCAGGGACCTTTTTTATTCACCACTACGCCCTAGTACTTAGAGCAATGCTTGGTACCTTACAGGTTTTCAACAAATATTCATTGGATAAATAAGTAAATGTATGTTTCGTAAAAGGAACAACAAATGTGGATGATTTTTCCACTTTTGCTTTGGGTTGTTTTGCATTTTAGCTTGAGCCCTTACACTGGGCGTGATTAGGACACCTTAGGATCCAACTCAGCTCTCCATCCTGGGCACACTGAAAACTACTCTTCCCAGCTATCTTGCAGTTAGATGTGGCCACGTGACGTCTGGCCAAGGGGCTCTGCAGGGAAGTGACAGGTAGCACTTCTGGGCTGAAGCACAGCCTGGAGGGTGCAGCTCTCCAGGGGCTCTTGCTTTGCCTTGTGCTGAGATGATGGAGCCACCGGATCAAAGGCGCCTGGGGTTTCTGAGCCACTGTATGGAGAACAGCTGTCCTGGAGAGTCGCCCATAACCACAGGGGACTTTGCATGAGTCAGAAATAAACTTTTGTCAAGTTAAGCCACTGAGATTTCAGAGTGGGCTGTTACTGAAACACAGCCTAGCCCAATCTCATCACAAAAAGCCTATTTGGTTTAAATTCCTTTACATTTAAGAAACAAAAGAGGCAAATGCAGAGGAAAGAGAGAAAGAATGAGGTGTTTTCATCATCCAAATACTAAATTACAATTTCAAAGTACAAAAATATCCTCTCTGAGCCTGACATGGTGCCAGGTACCAGCCACACCCTGAGGACACAGAGATGAATCTGACTCAGTCTCTCTTCACAGTTTACACATCAGTGAGAAAGACAGCATGCCATTAAAATATGGTGGGATAGTGCATGGTTGTAGTTATACTATCTATGTGTTCAGGGCACATGGAGGGTGGGACCCTTCATTCTGACCAGATGCTATTTCCATATTAAGGTCACTCTGGGCACTAATAGCCAGGTATGTTGGACACATTTTCTCTAATATTTATAACAACTCTGCATCATGGGAAGGATTAGCCCATTCTACAGATAAGGAACCTCAAGGTCAGAGAGGTTAAGCCCCTGGCTCAAAGTCACAGTGCAAGTAAGCACTGTATTTGCTGGTAGCTCCTAGAGGTCTGTACAGCACAAGCTCCCTCTTCTAATTCCTGCCCAGGGACCCAGTTCTGACTTTGATATCTTGAATTATTCTGCCCGCTCCTCACCCCTGGGGTTATTGTTTCCTTTCTGTGTATTTGCAATGGCAAAGTAAAAATCCCAACTATCTGCCATAAAATATGAAGAAAAGTATTACTTTTAACTAGAAGGCTGTGGTCACGGCAGCGGGAACCTAGCAGGGCGGGTGGGTCAGCTGACGGCAAGGGTCTTACAAACCCATGCCGCTTGTCTCTCCGCACCAACCTCATCTTGCCACTTCTGCGAAGTCATTGAGGGAACAACTGCTGACTCTGAAGAACAGCCAAGAAGCACAACTCTGAAGCTGATGCACTCGTGCCAAGCTGTCCTCTGGGCCTACTGCCTTCGAGCCTGGAGTCCTCCCATTGCTGTGTCTGGGTTGGTTTTATAGTTTCTTTAAGACTAAAAATACCTTGAAGTGGCTCCTTGCCCTTTATTCATTGGTCAGTCCAAACCTGTGGTCCAACTGCTTCTCTAATAAGAGGTAATGAAGGAGGAAGTGGGGAAGTCAGCCATCTGGACTGCAGGCAGGCACAGGTGGCCCTAGGAGAAGCCAGAAGGGCTCCTGCCATTGCAACTTTGGTTGGTGAATGTACTAGGGAAGGACAAGGAACAGAAACACAGGCATCAGCTAAAGAACAGAAGATCTTTAGAAACAAAGTATTTCTAATCCTTATCTTTCGTCGAGACATCATTAGCCCAAGAACCAGGACATTTTGTCAGTGGCAAAATTCAACGATATCAAGGTAAAGGGCAAGGTAGACATGTTGTTCTAACAGTTTCTAAGGGCAAATGCCAGGGGTGTGTGGGTGTGTTTAAAATAGATCTTGGCCAGACGCGGTGGCTCACGCCTGTAATCCCAGCACTTTGGGAGACCGAGGCAGGTGGATCAACTGAGGTCAGGAGTTCGAGACCAGCCTGACCAACATGGAGAAACTCCATCTTTACTAAAAATACAAAATTAGCCAGGCGTGGTGGTGCATGCCTGTAATCCCAGTTACTGGGGAGGCTGAGGCAGGAGAATCGCTTGAACCCAGGAGGCAGAGGTTGCGGTGAGCCAAGATTGTGCCATTGTACTTCAGCCTGGGCAACAAGAGTGAAGCTCCATCTCTAAATAAATAAATAAATAAATAAATAAATAATAAATAAATAATTTTAAAAAATAAAATAAAATAGATCTTACCCACAATTATAATTGGGCCAAGACTTGAACCTAAATCACTCTTACTCCAAAATTCACACAAAACTCAAGCATCTTCCATTTTACCCAATGTGGCTATATCAAGTCATACGTTGAAAATTGGAAAACATTCATTCTTCTCATTTGTGTCACAAGCTCCTGGGTTTTCACAGGGACCTTTTGAGGACAATGCTTTAACCAGTGATTTTCAATCTTTCTTTCTGCCTCCAAACAAACCAAAAATAAATATCCATATTTCTACCACAAGCAGTAGCTCATTGTGTCATAGACATAAAGTTTCAATGCAGAGCAGGGGTTCAGGGAAGAAAGTATGTGTGCACTGAACAAGTCCCTCAGGGTATTTGGGTACATAATGTAGACAGATAGTTAATGTGGTTGTCTACATGGCACAGACCCTTGGATCGAGCTATGGTCGGGCCTGGTCTTCATGAGACAGATCTGTTTTATTCCTCTTTTTAAAAAAAATTTAAACATTTCTCATTATTAACACAATTAAAAATAAACTCTAGTCAGGGTGCGGTGGTTCACACCTGTAATCCCAGCACTTTGGGAGGCCAAGGTGGGCAGATCACGAGGTTAAGAGCTCGAGACCATCGTGGCCAACATGGTGAAATCCCATCTCTACTAAAAATACAAAAATTAGCTGGGCATGGTGGCGGCCGCCTGTAGTCCCAGCTCTCAGGAGGCTGAGGCAGGAGAATCTCTTGAACTCGGGAGGCGGAGGTTGCAGTGAGCCAAGATCGTGCCATTGCACTCCAGCCTGGCGACAGAGCAAGACTCCGTCTCAAAAAAAAATCAAAAAACAGAACTCTAATCTGCTTGGATCATTCTCTGTTCCCTTTCTATTTTGCTAGAAAATTAGACACAGCTGGGAGCTACATGTATAGGAGGACATGGACATTGGGATCAGAGAGATCCAGTCTTGAATTCCAATTTCTCTCCAGGCAGGGCAATAAACGCCTCAAGCCTCAGTTTCATCATCCTTAGAACCAGATTTGAAGTGTCTTACAAGCAATAAACGGTGAGTTTTCGGGTAGGCTGCTCTCTCAGAATGTAACTTCACAAGTACACTTCCAAGAACTGGCCTAGTGTATATAACTGCCCTTTGTAATAGCTATAGTGTATTCCATTGTGATACTGTGTCACAATCTGCCTGCCATTTCCCCAATACTGGGAATCTGGATTGTTTCCAGTTTTCCTTTCTTATGAATTGATCTGCTGTGAACATCTTTAGACAGATGGATACTTTCCCCCTTAAGTTATTTCCTTAGAGAAAATTCCCAGAAGTGGAATTACTGGGTCAAAGAGTAGGAACAGCTCTGTAGCCCTTGTTATTTATTGCCAGATGAATTCTCATTTTCTAAGAAGGCTGTCAGCTGGGAGAGCGCTGCATATGAGGTAGTTTCCATATACCACTGCTGTCTCTGCCATGAGCTGTACTGGAAGAACCATCCCCAGCCTCTCTCATTCTGTGGTTGGCACTAAGTGGTAGGAGATAGGGACTAGAGAAGAAAGATAAAGACCTGGAATGTGTAGGGATGCAGGGCTGGGAGAAGGAAAATGGATAAAGCTGTCTGCATTTAGGGATTAGAGTCTGATATGACTAAGCACTTTGATCTAGAAGTAAATGATGCCGGGAGAAAAATCCTTCAAATAAGTTAATATTCATTGCTTTTGTTCTACATACATTTATGAGCACTTACCTAACATGTGCCAAGCACTAACATTTATATGATGCCTGAACCTGTCCCCCGACTCCTTTTGTAATATGAGGAAGACAAGGGGGTTAAAGTCTAGCCCTGCTTGGGCTTCTCTTTCGCTAAGATACTGGAAGACAGAAATCTTGCTTAAGAAACTATGAAGGCAAAATTGAGAATATGAGTAAAGCCACAAACCAGAGGCAGATAATAAAACTGGTGGTGCAGACACAAATCAAGGACTACCCTGAGATGTGTGAATGAAAAAGTCAGGACAAGAGCGATGGGAGTGTATATGAGGTGAAGTGGAGACCTGGGGGAGGTGATAAACCAAACCAGTGTCCTGAAAGCTTTTACATGATGCTGTCCAAATCTCAAATATCCTTGCCAACATTGTTTTCTACTTGATCTACCAATAACCAAGAAAGCTGTATTAAAATAGTGAAGGATTTGTTAATGCCTCTTCATAGATCAAACCGTTTTTGTTTCTATATTTTGAAGGTGTATTATTAGGTAAATATAAGTTTTCAATTGTTATGTTCCTAACAAATCGAACCTCTTAGCATTATGTAGTGATTTTCTTTATCTTTTTAAATGCTTTTTTCCTCAAAGTCTGTTTTGTTTTGTAGGCCTGCTTTCTTTTGGTTAATATTTTCCTGACATATTTTTTCTAGGCTTTGACATTCAAACTTTTTTTGTCCTTGTGTTTTATTTAGTTAGTCTCTTGTAGAAAGGACATAGCTGGAGTTTGTTTCTATGCGGTATGAGGGTCTTTGTGCTTTAACAGGACAGCTTAATCCATTTTCCTTCTGTTTCTTGCTTGCTTTCTTTTCTTTCTTTCTTATCTCTTTATCTTTTTTTTTTTTTTTTTTTTGAGACAGAGTCTCGCTTTGTCCCCAGGCTGGAGTGCAGTGGTGCAATCTTGGCCCACTGCAACCTCCACCTCCCGGGTTCAAGCAATCCTCCTGCCTCAGCTTCCCGAGTAGCTGAGACTACAGGCGCGTGCCGCCACACCCAGCTTATTATTATTGTTATTATTTTTGTATTTTCAGTAGAGACGGGGTTTCACCATATTAGCCAGGATGGTCTCAATCTCTTGACCTCGTGATCTGCCTGCCTCGGTCTCCAAAGTGCTGGGATTACAGGCGTGAGCCACGACGTTCCTTTCTTATTTCCTTTCTTTCTTTTTCTTCTTTCCTTCCTTCCTTCCTTCTTTTCTTCTCTCTCTTCCTCCCTCTTTCTTTCTTCTCTCTCTCCCCTCCCTCCCCCCTTTCTTTCTTCCTTTCTTCTCCTTCCTTCCTTCCTCCCTCCCTCCCTTCCTCCCTTCCTTCCTTCTTGCTTTTTCTTTCAAGATGGGGTCTTGCTATATTGGCCAGGCTGATCTTGAATTCCTGAGCTATGGCAATTCTCCCACGTCAGCCTCCCAAGTAGTCAGAATTACAAGGGTGCACCACTGTGCCCAGAATTTTTTCCCTTTATTTTGATTACTGACTTGTTTGGATTTGTGTCTACTCTCTTATTTCTAATTATCCTTCTATTCATTCTGCCTTTCCTGTTTTACACCCACCCTTCCTACCTCCTTTGGATTGACTGCATTTTTTCTCTTCCCCATCCTAATTCTTCCCCTACAAGTTTGGAATTAATTAATTAAAGTGCTATGTCATTCTTTTGAACAAAGTTTAAATAGTAATTTTTTCTCCAAATATACTATGACTTCATGGTGTCTTAAATAAGATCTCCCACTCCTCTAAATTCACATGCTACTTTTGTCTATTCTAGGCTCTTTGCCCCCAACAGACATTAGACATTATTATTATTTCATAAATTAAACGTTTTCTTAAGTTTTATCTGTAAATTTACCAAAATACATATTCACCATCTGTCCTTGCACCCTCCATCTATTCTGTCTGAGATATATTCCTTAACAAACATTTTATTAAGTGTCTGCTGTTTGTAAACTTACTGCATTTTTGTTTTTTCTGAAATGTTCTGTATTTTGCCCTTATTTTTGACTGGTTATTTTCCTGGGTATGAGATTCTAGGTTATTTTATGTCACTGCATTGACCATTTCATTTCCCCCTTTTCTGGCTTCAATATTTTCTCTAGAGAAGTCAGCCCTCAGAAAAATTGCTGCTCTTTTGAGAAAAGAGCAGCCTTTCTGACATTATCTTTTCCTTCTTCCCATCTCTAAATATCTTTTTTGATTTTCTGAAGTTTTGCCATGATTTGCCTATACATACATCTCCACATATATATTAATATATACACATATATACATATATTTTGATTATCCAGCTTGGAATTTATTGTTGTTTGGAACTGCTGGTTGCTTTGTATTGCCTCCCTGTTCTCTGGAACACAGACTCTGAGTAAAAGATTAGCATGCTGAAAACTCACTCGGGAGGGCTCTCAGAACTGGGATCTGTGGAAGAAGCAAAGGAATAGGACTGGGCACAGAGTGAAGTTGGGCTGTGATGCAGTCACAAAAAAGCCCTCATCCCATTCCATAGAGAGCTCTGGGGTTTGAAGAGCCCTGAAGCATTGTTCCTAATTGGGGCAATGGGGCTGAGCTTTTATGACCATGCAGCAATGACCCATTAGGCTCAGGGCTGCCCTTAAGGAAGGTGTGTGGCATTGAGCAAGGCAACTCTCTTCAGCTGTGGGCAGCCTCTGGGGCTGGACTCAGCCATATGCTGTCAATTGTCAACACTCTTAGTAGCTGGGGGAATGAGTGCTTTGATCCTGGGAGTGGGGAGACAGAATTTGGCTGGGGCATCACAGCATCCATGCCAATCCATGCCTCATGTTGCTCAGATCCACTCCTTTGGTGTGTGTCCTAAAAGCAGATCTTTTAGGATTCTAGTGGACCTCTTTTTCTAGAGAAACTTAAAAGAGGAAGGTTAATGCTGTAAACTAATGTGTTGCCTGCTGCACCTGATCCCAAGGACAAAACAGATACTCAGCATCTTCTTCGTCTCCTATCACTCCCCTCAGTCTCAGCTACTGCCTCTGCAGGTTTAGATAGCTTACCTGGTGAGGGTGCCCAGACCTTCATATCCGAGGGATTTGAACTCTTGTTCCTCTGCCCTTCTCAGGCAATGACTCCTACACTTACCTATTTATCATCAAAACTGGGCAAAAAGTACCAAGAAACACTCAAATGGATCACCTGGGTGCCAAACATATTCTTCCCTGCCCCCATTGTGTAACACCGGTGCTACCTCTTCCTGATAGTCAGGATCAATGACTCTTGCCAGGATCCTGAAGGGACTAGAAAGAAAGATGTGGCTTAACATTTAATGGGATTCTTGCTGTGTCCCTTGGTGGAAGCATTTTCCCCTCTGTGAGCCAACACTGCTAAGCCTCTAGAAACCAGGGCTGTGAAAATGAAGCACAAATTCCCCAAGCGAATAACTGAGAGTGATGATAAGGGGGCTATTCCTACACAAACCCCTTGGTTCCTAGACCTGCGTATTTGACCTACTGGGGACATTACACCATCTCCATAGCAGATTGGGCTTTTCTGTCTTGCCACTTACTATGATAATTGTGCCAACCTTGCTTTTCACAGGTAAATCCTGAAACCTGGCCTCTATTTTTGAGATTTTATCATCCCTATTGTTATTGCGATCTTATCATTCCTATTGTTACTATGATAATTGCACCTCCCTTGCTTCTCATAGTTAAATGCTGAAACCTGGCCTCTATTTTTGATATCTAATCATCCCTATTGTTATTAGGAGCCCAAATCTCCCAGCATTAACTCTGGTCTATAGAGAGTGGCCATCACTGAGCTTCTCCGTGATGATGGTCTTTTTGTCAGTGTGTTCCTTATTGCTCTGGCAAACGAAGTGTTTCCGGAGCCCACCTGCAGAACAGAGTCTTCTGGTGGATTTACCAGCCTCACATACTTTATTCATTCTGGTATGCACAGTTCTCTGAGCCATCCAGTCTCTCCTTTCAATGTCTTCTGTAGTAACTCAGGTATTTCCACTTCACTTCTATGGGTTATAGCCCTCTCCAACCTTCTAAGAGTCACCGGGAGGTGTGTTAACACTGCCTCCCAGGGTCCTAGACAGGGAGATTGCTGCCATACCTATAAACTCTCCCTCATCCACTTGTAAGATCGGTCTCCCCTTGATCCAGCACTCTCAGAGTCCAGGCCCACACATACTCTCCCAGGTTCTGTACTTGTGGGTTAGGTCCTACAGCTTCTCTGAAATCTAGTTTCTTTCTTCCCTGAATAGGCTCAGTACTTTCCTGGCAAAGATGTGTTTTGATTTAATTCTATCTTTTTTTGTCTGGTGGCCAAAAGGTGGGTAAGGAGGGAGGTCATGTGTTCACTTGAAGGGTAATGGTCTCTACATTGTCTACAAGCAAGGGGGAAGCACTGGCCTCTAAGAGGGAGTGGGGGGCTACCTCTGCCAGCCCAAAGAATTCAAGGGAATCTGGACACTCAAGATTTTGAAGTGCATCAACTCAGATGTCCTCCTGCCATAACACAGTCCATTTCTTCCCGGTTGGGACTCATCCTTGGTGGAATAGCCCTGTCTGGGTCTAGAAGCTCTACTTCTCTTATAATTAAATCCTGGGCCTGATCCTCAGCTCTTTCTATTCCAGATCTCAGGAGATGAAAATTTCTTTCTATGCTGCTAAATATTTACTCTCAGCCTTTCATTATCTTTCTCAAAAGCATCAATAACTCTCAGATACACCCATCCAACTTCATTCTCTTTATGACTCCATATTACCCAAACACCCGACCCACCACAATATTCCTTGCATGTATATACCTTTCCAGTTCACCATGATGACAATTTTCACGACTGTACTGCTACTTTGTGCCTGGAGCCATCTCTATTTCATCTACCACCAATGATGGCGTTCTTATTGCCAGTTCAAAATGCAGCTGAAAATTTTCCCATTAATATTTACATTCTTGGCTACTCCAAGAACCAACTGCTGCAGGTCGGGTTTCCTGGGAAGCAGACTTGGAGATGGACATCAGCATATAGGAACTGGGGAGCATTCTTGGAATAAATACCTTGACGGACGTGAAGGAACCGAATAGGCTAGAGGAAGAAGTTGGCGTGTTGAAGCAAAGGTCTCAGCTAATCCCAGGTGGAGCTTTGGAGCTTGGATGGACTTGCAGAGTAATTCTGACCTGGGGCAAAGAGGCTGGCTTGACTCCTCTGCATTCACTACTCATTGGAGGCAGACTGCCCTCAGGAAGGCATTGTGACTTCGGATGTGCTCAACTCCTCAAGAAAGTTTGAAGTCAAAGAGCAGAAGTAAAAGGGAGCCACAGCCTGAGGAAGCAGTATGAACAAGGATATATTTCTTTAAATGAAGGAGACTTTAGTCCTTTTTAGGCAAAAGGGAAGGGAGTTTTTCAGGCACTGGGAGGACTATGGCCTGGCTATGCGTGGAGGCAGAGAAGGTGATAAAGAAGAGAAACATACACACTCGCGGCTTTGCTGAGAACTGGTGACACCATGAGAGAAGCAGCCCTGCAAACGATGGGCCACTCAGGACAACAGTTCCGTGTACAAGTGCAGATGTGTGTGTTTAAAAGTTACTCATTAAACAACCATGAGAATGGAGAAGTATGCCTCCAACTCATAAAGATGGGGAGATCTTGAAGGGAACCAGACCTGGAGAAGGATCTATGCTTTGAGAACAACTGCAATTAAAAAAAACTTGTTGAATTTATTTAATCAGTATTCCCCAAACTTCTATGACCACAAAAATTTTCATTTTAGGGGAATGCCTATTGACATATCTCAGAACATTCCTCAAAACACAGTTTAGAAAATGATAAGCCCAGTAATAACCTCAAGACCTTAATCAATCTCTTGATGGCCAATTTATAATCAGGATCAAAATGGAATGAAATAGAATGATTAAAAAAAAAAACAACCTTTTTTATTCAATGATGCTTCCATTTGGAGGACATTTACTGAGTATCTACTATGTACTAAACCCTGTTCTGGGTCCTAAGGACACAGGGGTGACAAAGTCAAATGCCCTGTCCTCAAGGAGCTGGCCACCCGCAAGGGGACCCAGAGGGTCTGGAAGTAAATAGTCTCATACCGAGCAGCAGGTTTCTTGACAGGGAGGAAGTTGCCTGGTGACTAAGCCAGAGCCTATGCTTGTCCAGACATGGTCTGGACACCTGAGGAAGGAGGAAGGCAGGAACCAGGCATGGAGAGACATAAGATTGTAGGGGGAGGCCAGGATTTGGGGTAAGGATTTACCTGGACTGACTCTGCCATTCCCGGTCATGCCGTCTTGGCCCAGGCTGGTCTTTTCATCTCTCTGAGCTTCTGTCTCATTTGCAGAATGAGCATAGTAATCATTCACACCTCACAGCATCTCTCTTAGGATTACACAGGAGAAAGCGATGTAAAAAAATTACACCAACAGTAAAGCACTCCACCAAGAGAGATCTCATGACTGACATTTCTTCACAAAGTATATTTCAAAGAAAGCTAAACAAACTCCCCCAAACTTTCCACTCTCAGGGCTATTTTTATTTTGTGATTTTCCAAGCCTCAAAATGAAATTGAAATGTAAAAAAACCATAAGTGGCTGCTTTTTATATGGTAGTTTATAAGAGTCAGGATGAAATAGAAATCATGATAGCACAAGGCCCCTAGTTTACATTCTCAGAGGGAGGCTGAGAGCTGGGAGCGCTGATGACTTTGGGGAGGGCAGCTGAAATCACTAACGCCAGCCTGGCTCTAACCAGCCTGTGTAGTTTTAAGTGGTCTAATCAGCCCTGCTTTTCACAAACACAAATAAATAAAAATTGACATTACATCGGGCAACAACATGGCATGCCCTGTGCAATTAGAACCAGCTGAGTTTATGCACCCCACGGTTTACAGAGAAGGCAGCCATGCACTGCACTCTGGGGACAGATGTCTATGTGGCTTCTTAACACATATGTTCCAGCGCAACGGTTCCCAACCCCTTGGGGGTGGGGGGTGCAGAGTTCTTTCAGATGGCTCCATGGATGCATACGTTATAACAGCCATGTCAACAGACTGGTTAAATCCTGGCTTCCATATAGACGTGGGCGTAATTCTCAAGTGTGCCTCCATCTCCTGGAGGCTTTGTTCCTTAGTTATTTTCTCAATTAACAGATACTAAAAGCACCAGAACTGTGACGTGGGGGTGAAGTCTTTTACGTTAAGAAACAGCTCTCATGCTCAAAGGGGTTGTATCCCATTGTTCTAACGTGACAAAACCCCAGAATGTATTAAAATCAAGTTTGAGAATGCTGTGGCCACATGGAGAAAAGGAACCACGGGGGTTTGAGAAAGAACAGCAGACAAAACCTGCTCTGGAAGCTCCACAGCCTGGACCTGCTCTTGGAGTCAAAAGAGTACTCTGCTCGACGATTTCTCTCACCCGGTCACCCAGTCCCTGGTTTTCCAGCCTTGCCTCCCTCCAGAGAGGGGCTGTACACTCCCCAGAGAGGTGGGGAGTGACGTTGCTAAAGTACAAATCTAAATGTGACATTCCCAAGCTCTAGGAACTGCCCACTGCCCTGGGCACAAAGCCCAAACTCTTTTTTTTTTTTTTTTTGAGATGGAGTCTGGCTCTGTAGCCCAGGCTGGAGTGCAATGGCACAGTCTCGGCTCACTGCAACCTCTGCCTCCCAGGTTCAAACGATTCTCTTGCCTCAGCCTCCCGAGTAGCTGGGACTACAGGCACATGTCACCATACCCAGCTAATTTTTGGGGTTTTTTGTTTTTTGTTTTTTTAGTAGAGACGGGGTTTAACCATGTGGGCCAGGCTGGTCTCGAACTTCTGACCTCAGGTGATCCACCTGCCTCAGCCTCCCAAAGTGCTGGGATTACAGGCGTGAGCCACCGTGCCTGGCCAGCCCAAACTCTTTCAAGTGCTCACAAGGCTCTAGGCAAGACCCAGCCCACCTCCTTTCCTCTCTAATTTCATCTCCTGCCCCGCTCTCCCACTCCAGCCCCCCTGCTCTCTGCCTTCTTTGAATCCATCCACCCCTAGCCTGGCCTCTGCATTTACACACATGTATACCTTCAGCCCGGAACACTTTCTCCCTCCTCACCTTTGCCTGAATAACTTCAGCTCTCTGAAGTTATTATCTGAAATTATCTGAATAATTTCAGATCTTGTTTTAGAGGACACATATTATACCTTGGGAAGGTTTGCCAGAGTTTTCGCCAAGACTGAGATTGGAAGGAGTTGCCCCTCCTGTGGCTACAGCTCCCTGTAGTAGTTTCACGGGAGCATGAACTAGGGCTGATTCTCTAACCATTTCTCCATCGCCAGACCTTAAGCTTCACGAGGGCCAGGCTGAGCTCTGTTGGCTGACATATCTCTCTGTAAGGAGCTCAATACGCAGCTGCTGAGTGAATGTGTTCAGTGAGCATCTTTCCCACTGTGTGATCTGATGAGTGATGTTTTAGACAGAGGAACCTCTAGGCATTGCCCACCGCATCACCCCACATAGCTAAACACTTATCCTGCAAGCACAGATTGTTTTCGGCACAGGTACCAGTTGTTGTTGAAGAACACAGCAAAGGCCCTCAGGAAGTTCTGGCATTGGTTTACAAGTGCTCAGAGAAAGAGATGCTTGAATTGAGAGTAAAAACAAGAGAGAAAAGAGTTAACTCAATGGAAAAGATAGAAGAAAGAGACAGGAAAGCACTCACAACTTCTTCCCCGCCCCCTCACATCTGAATCATTTCCTGACCAGAAAACTATTTCTTAATTTTTACTTTTAATTATTTTATTATTTCTTATTTTTGTGGGTACATAGTAGGTGTATATATTTATGAGGTACATGAGATACTTCAATACAGGCATGCAATGTTTAATAATCACTTTATGGAAAAGGGGGTATCCATCCCCCCAAGTATTTATGTCTTGTGTTAAGATGCCTGGGTTCTGGTTATGATCTCCTCTCTAACTAGTTGGGGACACTGGGCAAGTCACTTAACCTCTCTGAACTTCAGTTTCCTCATCTGTGTACTCTTTTTGTTATTCTAAATGTTCTCTTTTTTGTTATTTATACTCTTTTTGTTATTTCTAATGTTCAATGAAATTATTATTGACTATAGTCACCCTGTTGTGCTATCAAATACTAGGTCTTACTATTCTTTCTAACTATTTTTATTTTGATACAAGTCTTTCAGGCCTGTCTTAAAGTCATAGGATGCTAAGGGCTAAAAAGGCCCAGAGAGAGCAGTAAGTTGCCCAAATTTGCCCAACTAGAGAGGGGCAGAATTCAAACGAGAACCCGGGTTTCTGATGCCAAGCTGCCTCCTCTCCGCAGAACGCCGTGGTGCTTAGGCCCGCGTGCACACTTCTCTGGAGAGATTGCGCCAGGCCCCAGAAGTAGCATGTGTGCCCTTCAGCCTGAGACTGCCTTGGTAAATACATATTGCTTCCTGGCTTGCAAAGCAAATATTTACTCAAAACCCACATAGCATGGTGCATAAGTTCCTGACAGCCCCAGGCAGTTTCTAACTCACTTATCATTTATTTTTAATTTGTTTTTTAGTGCATGTATTTTCTGCATTAGACTTGGAATAAACAGAGTTCAGAGTAGACGCTGGACAAAATGAAAAGTGGTTTGTACTAAAAAGCACTAGTCTCTGCCTATTATCTCTAAATTCCAATTTCTGAAAAGTCTGTGAGCAGAATCAATCAAGCTTAAATGGAGTCAGTGCTCCATTTAAAGGCAGTCTTTAAGGCAACACAACATGATGTCCTTTGGGAAATGGGCTGAAGAATTAAGGAGTCACAAATGGCTCACATCATTTGCATAATATTGAGATTCAAGATATCTGGGTTCTGGTTATGACCTTCTCTCTAACTAGTTAGTGACCCTGGGAAAGTCACTTAGCCTCTCTGAATTTCAGTTTCCTCATCTGTGTAAAGGGATTAATGATAGCTTTCTACCTAATTCACTATATATGGACAACAGGCCAAATTGAAGGTCAAGTCCCACATCTATTGACCAAGTATGAAAGGCCTACTAGGGGCCTGGCTGTTTTATGAACTGAGCAGACGGCAGTGAAAAAAATGAAAATGAAAACCTGTCTTCATGGAGCTTGATTTTGTAGGAGACAGACAGACGGTAAACAAAAAGTAAGTAGTAATAGGTCTGAAACTAAGTTGTAAGAAGAAAAATCACCATGATAAGGGAATAGTAGTTTGTAGGGGGTGCCGTTTTATAAAGGATGGTCAGTGAGACGCTCTCTGATGAGTCCTGAAGGAGATGGGGGAAGAAAGAGTTCCCAGGCAAGAGGAGGAGTGGAAACAAAGGCTCCAGGGGTAATGCTTAGAGTGTTCAAGTTGGGAAGACCATGGTGGCTGGTGCAGAGTGAGTGGAGAAGGATGGAGATGGAGTCAAGAAGGATGGATGGGCCGGGAGTGGTGGCTCACGCCTGTAATCCCAGCACTTTGGGAGGCCAAAGCAGGCAGATCATTTGAGGTCAGGAGTTCAAGACCAGCCTGGCCAACATGGTGGAACCCCATCTCTACTAAAACTACAAAAATCAGCCAGGTGTGCCGGCACGTGCCTATAATCCCTGCTACTCGGGAGACTAAGGCAGGAGAATCGCTTGAGCTCAGGAGGTGGAGGTTGCAGTGAGCCGAGATCATACCGCTGCACTCCAGCCCGGGCGACAGAGCGAGACTCTGTCTCAAAAAACAAAACAAAAACAAAAAGGAAGGAAGGATAGAGTTCCTAAAATGTAGTGTGCACATGTGCACAAGCATCCCTGGATGTCCTGGGAAAGGTGATCTAGAGATCCCCCATTGTCATAAACACTGGCCTGGAGTCTTGCCTATCCAAAGAGATCCCTAGATCACAATAAACACCACTCCAACTTGACTCAAGAATGTGGAAGGCTCCCTGGTTGACCACAAACATATTCCCATCCACATCAGCTCAGCACATATAAATTACATGGTAGAAGTTTTGTCAGACTTTTAGTCCTTCTTTAGGTCAAACTACTATGCTTTAGAATATTTCCTCTGCAGAGCTGGAGAACATTAATTTGGACATTGTTAGAAAGAGACATGAAGGAGAGGGCAGGCCAGCCACAACTGCCTTCATTCATGAGCAGGCTTTAGTTCTTTATGTGAAGTCTGCCAGAGGTTCCCAGCCTTGATCCATACCTGCCAGTACCTTGCCTGACTGCACTGTGCTATTTCCAAGAATAAGTATGCTGGGCATGAGTCTTGATCATAACCTGAGAATGAGGCCTTACCCACTGTGTCTCTACAAGCCTGAATGATCTCAGAATGATCATAGCCTGAGAACTCCTGCCAGGGAGGTTGGAGCCATCAGCAGGCCCACATGGGCCAGGGAAGCAAGGCAGGATCCCACGTCTGGTGGGCAGGCAGTTAAGGCGGGCACTGTAGAAGTGATGGCACTTGCCTATCCAAGGCTCCACTGTGACAAGGGAAGGCCTAAGCCTGGTCCAGAGAGCGCTAAGCCAGGCTTGAGGGGAAGGGAATCAAACTTGTATATTACGTACCTACTGCTTTCTGGGCAGTTGGTTAGGCTTTTTTCATGCACAATCTCATTAAATAAATCTTCACTAACCTGCAAAATAGTATTACTGTTCTATAGAAGAGGATACTGAAGCCCAGAGAGGTTGAATGAATTGCCCACGGCCACATAGCTACTAGGTGGTAAATGGGGACTTAGAACCCACTGACTGCAAAGCCTGGACTTTAAATTGCTTTGAAATGAGTTGCCTTATCATGAGACGGGAGACAGTCCTGCCTGGATTTGGGTAGTTGAGGAAATTCATCCTTCTTGTCATCTCAGGAGGCTGGAGAGATGGCCAGATTTTCCAGATGACTTGGGGTTTAGGCGGGGGGTCCATGTTCCTTGAGGGCTCAATGGATCTGCCCTTTGAATGGGATGCCTGTCTCCTTTGCCATCAGAACTCTTATCCTTAAGGGCCCAGCTGCCTTCTACAGTCTGGGCAGGACTCCTGGCACTAGGAGACCCTACTCGCTTCCCATCCACCCAACGCCTTGCTATCCAGCACTGCCTCTACTGCCCCACACCAGGCTGAGTGAGTCAGAGATGTCGGCCTCAGCCCCTGTGTCTCCACAGGCCTGAAACACTGACTTGTGTTAGAACTGCCTGCCTCTGCTTCCTTCCTTCTCCTTCTTGGGCTTGTTGGCACTCACTCTCATTCACAGGCACCCTGGCTCATGAAATATCATCTGCAAATATGGGAATCTCTGCAACAGCCCCACATTGTTGATGGCTCTGGAGTTGTTTATAAAAATATCCTTGGCATTCCCTGCCCGATGCGGTTTCGCGTCATGCTGCGCTTGCAGGCGAGCTTCGCCAGCCTGATGAAGAGTCCTTTATTTGACCTTTAGGAAAGTTATGACTCACATCACCAGCTTTCCTTCCCCTTCTAGAGTGCATGTTATCCATAAAAAGCGTCATTATAAAGGTGTTGGAGAAGATTAACCCTAGTCCTGGGTTTTAAACGTTCTCTGTAGGACACAGTCGAATCAGCAGTACCTTGTGACCCTAGGAACTAGTTAGCTTAAATGGGGAGTTGTTAGCTCAGTCAGTAACATGTCCATTCATCTTCGGACTTGCTAGTTTAGCAAGGGGCTGGATGGCTCAGGGAGGATCTGGTTAGACAAATCATGGGCTGGTTATCTCATATTTGGATTGGAAATTGTAGTTGGTTAATGTACTTGTAGAATCATTAACTCAACTTGTTATAGTGCTGGGCTTTGAAAGAAAAACTCTGATATTTCTTTCCCTGAGAGGAAGGCGTATAATTCTGCCAGATTCACTAACTACAGACTTCAGGTCTAACCCCAGCTGGCAAATATACCAGTGCAAAGAGTATGAATGGATCCCTGCAGTATATCAGCATCACAGGAAGACCAGCTCTAAGCATAAGCCCAACCTTTAGCTCATATCTAGGACATTAGGTCTATGTTGTCTTTGAACCTCAAGCAGGGTACCAGTAGAGAGAATAGTGAGGACCAAATGAGATCATGTTCACCTACGTACTTATTCAGTGATGTTTCTGAGTATCCACTATTGCCCAGACATTGTGCAAGGCACTGGGCACTGAGGACACAGACAAGATGGTATTGTGCACACTGTTTGATGATGCCTCCTAGCCTCCCTTGCAGTTAAGATTCGTCATGTGACTGGAGTTTGGCCAATAAAACATAAGCAAAAGTGATGTGCAACACCTCCAGGAGTGGCCTATAAAATCTCCTACACAATCCTCCACGTTTTCTTTCTTCCTGCTTTTGCCAGCAGATGAAGAAGGTTCAGAAAAGGACTTTGAGGCCCCACAAAATGAGGGAGCCATAAAATGGATGGATCCTTGATCCTTATCACTGCATGGAGCAGAGGCTCCTGCCAACCCTACGTTGTCTGGACTTGATATGAAAAGAAATAAATTTTCATTATAGTAAGCCACTAAAACTTGGGGATTGTTTGTTGCAGCATTTAACCTGTCCTGACCAATGCACGGCCCTTCACCTTTTGCTCCCTGCACTCTCTGCAGACCTTACCTTTTTCTGTTCCAAGAAAGACCATCAGAGAGTCCTTCATCTTCCTTCTGCTGCATCCTTGACTTGTCTATTTGTCTTCTCCCTTGCATTCTCCATCCCCACCACCCACCAGGATGAATCCATCTACCTGGGTCCTTGACCTCATCCTTCTATCGCTTTGTATTCTGTTGACTGTACTCTGCCTAAAAAAATACATTCAACTTTCTTCTCTCCTTAAATACAAGAGAGTCCCATTCAGTGTTTGAGTAGCTGAGATAAATCATCCTCCTTATCATCCCAGGAGTCTGGAGAGATGGAGAGATACCCAGATTCCCCAGATAGATATGGGGTTCAGGCAGAGGTCCATATCTCCCTAGAGCTCCCTTGATCTGGCCTTTTGAAGGGGATACCTATCTCCTAAAATAAACCATGTGGATAAAATTTTTAAAAAAGAAATAAAGTATGTGGAAGGTGTTTATCAGTTTGAATCCTCCTAAAGCAACTGACCTATTTGCCTCTAACCCTTTGTGTCTTAGTCCAGTTGGGCTTCTATATCAAAATATCATAACCGAGTAGCTTATAAACAACAAGAATTTATTTCTTACAGTTCTGGAGGCTGAAAAAGTCCAAGATCAAGGCAGATTCAGTGTCTGGTGGGGGCCCAGTTTTTGGCTCATAGACAGCACCTTCCACATGGCAGAAGGGGCAAGAGGTCTGTCTCAGGCTTTTTTTTTTTTAAGATGGAGTTTTGCTCTTTCACCCATGCTGGAGTGAAGTGGTGCTATCTCGGCTCACTGCAACCTCTGCTCCCCTGGGTTCAAGTGATTCTCCTGCCTCAGCCTCCCAAGTAGCTGGGATTACAGGCGTAAGCTACCGCGCCCAGCCTCAGGCTTCTTTTATAAGGGCACTAATTTCATCCATGAGGGTTCCAACCTCATGACCCAATCACCTCCCAAACACCCCACCTCCTAATACCATCACCTTAGGGTTGGGGATGTCAACATATGAATTTGGGGGCACAGAAACAAGCACTTCACAAGTTAATTTCTGATGAATAGGTCAGAGTTACTCTTTCTGCCTTACCACTCATTGACACCTTAGCCCACAGCAATCTGGCTTCCTCTCCCACTGCTGTCATGATACTTCTCATTCAAAGATCACTAGTGATCTCTGTCAAGTCCAGGGGACCGTTCACAGGCTTTTTCCAGCTTAATCTTTCAGAAGTTCCTGACACCTGACCAGCCTCTCCTCTACACCCTTGTGCAATGTTTTCAGCCCTTCTCTCTCCTGGTTCTTTCTGCTGCCTCTAAATGGAGGAGTGCCCCCATATTCTGCTCTCAGCCAACTCTTTTCTCTCTAAATTTGCTTATTTGGCAAATAGGGCTATTATTGCTACTACTAATAAAAACTAACATCTATGGAATACGTATCTGAGACAAGTGCCAAGCAGACCACATGCATTATCCTGCCTAACCCTAACAAAAACTCTATGAGGTTAGTGGTGTCATAATCCCATTATAAAGATGAGAAAGGCTAGGCAAAAAGCAGGGTTAAGTAAGTTGTGCGATGCCACATGGCTGGCATGCGTTGGAGCTAGACAAGGCCAGTGCCTGCCCATAGTGTGCCCTTTTTCAAATATGAAATCACCATTCCCATCCACTTCCAAAAAGGGCACCCTATAGGCAGGCACCAGCTTTCCTCTGGGCAGGTGCAGCCCCATTTCAGAGTACTTGGTTTGGTAAGCAGAGGGAGCATTTAGCCCCACTCATCTCCTTAACCAAGCCCCCTACTGCAAGGCACAAAGTACAAGAGTGTACAAGGCACTCATGGAGCCAGAATTCAAACCCTGGCCTCTCTAACTCCAGAGACACCGTATCTCACCAATCCCCTATGCCCCTACCTCACAGCATGTTGTGAGGATTAAAACTAAACAGATCATGAATGTAGAGCACTTGGCTCAGAATTTGATGTGTAAGAAGTACATGATATAAAATAGTCACTATTATTGTCATATTATTCATATCACCATTCACATTCACTTCTAAGGCTTCAACAAACTCATTCACCAAATGTGTAATTATTGCTCATGTGCCAAGCAGTATGCCAGGTGCTGAGGTTTCAAAGAAGAATAAAACACTGTTCCTGCCTCATTGTATTGAAAATCTAGCAGGAAAGAAAGCCACACAAACAATGAACTGAAAAAATGCCAAGCACAGTAACCAGAGGTGATACAAAGTGCTGTGTGAGCACAGAGAAAGCATTACACCAGTCTGGGTTAGGGACAAGGACCAAGCACATTTGGTGACGGCTTCAGAAGAGAAGAGAAATTTTAAAGGAGTCTGGGTCGTTAGATGCTGGCCAGTCTAGATGACTTGGAGGGAAATCTAGAGAGAGGAAACTGCAGGAACAAAAGCAAGGCATGGCAATAAGGAAGGACATGGTTTATGTGGCCTGGAGTTTGCGCTTGTCAACCAGAAGTCATTGAAAGTACTAAGCAGGGCTGGGATGCAGTCAGATCTTCGTTTTAGAAAGAAAGCCCTGGCATCCAGACCAGTGTTTTGCACATAGTCGGAGCTTAGTAAATGTTTAGAAAAATGGATGAATGAATGAATGGCTTGAAGGGAACCTAGCCTCCATGGTGTAAGCACTGAAGACATTCACACATCAATTTTAAAGTCCTCTGGGGTTGCATAAACATGTGTGCTCACACTGCACTGTGGGAACAAACCTGTATTTACAGAATGTTAGCGCTGAAAGAGTCCCTGATGAGGAACCACTCCTGTCTAACTCTACCAACCCAGAAGCTGAGGCCCAGAGAGGGAAGTGGCTTGCTGAAGTGATTCATCTCACGACCCAGTCTCAATTTTGGCTGCTGCAAGTGTGACCATCCTTAAGTCTAATGGCCTTCCTAAGTTTCTGATTTGATCAGGTGCTTCCTTTAGGGATTCTGTTTTTTCTCGAACACACATCTTTCATATTTCTATCTCCATAACTTGCTTATATGCCTGGGCCCCTGCTAGAATGCCTGCTTCTGTATTCTTTCCAAAGATGATTCATCCTGCAAGCCTCTTTTCCTCCAAGAAGCCTGCCCTGACTACCCTGGCATAAGAGGTCTTTACTTTCACTAGCAGCAGTTCTTGAATACTTACTGTATGCTAAGAACTGTGCTTGGCAATTTACATTCATGCATTATTTATATGTAACAAATGTAAAATATGTTTACATTTATTACTTAATCTTTACAAGAGGCCTATTAAATGTGGGCTATTGTTATCCCCAGTTTACAGAAAAGGGAATGAAATCCCCATCAATATGAGAGCTAGTCATGTACTACACAGTGGGTTAAATTCTTTCCGTGGATTATCTAGATTATCCTCACCACAACCCCACTAAGTTGGTACTGTTACTATCATTTTCACTGAACTGACAAGAAACCCGAGGCTCAGGATGGTGAACTTATTCAAATTCTCACAGAGATTAGGTCACGCATCCAGGATCAAACCCAGCCCCACTGGCTTCCCAGTGAGGATGATGACTTGCCCAGGGTCATCCCCAAGTACAGGTGGTACCCCCTGATCTGAAAGCCCATGCTTCACCTCCTGCTCTAGACAGCCTTCCATCACCCAACTGTCCATCCAAACCACCACTCACTTGGTTCTTTTTCTTGGTTGGTTTTTTGTTGTTGTTGTTTGAGGCAGAGTCTCACTGTGTCGCTCAGGCTGGAGTGCAGTAGCACGATCTCTGCTCACTGCAACTTCTGCCTCCCGGGTTCAAGCAATTCTCCTGCCTTAGCCTCCCGAGTAGCTGGGATTACAGGCACCCACCACCATGCCTGGCTAATTTTTGTATTTTTAGTAGAGATGGGGCTTTGCCATGTTGGCGAGGCTGGTCTCGAACTCTAGACCTCAAGTGATCCACCTGCCTCGGTCTCCCAAAGTGCTGGGATTACAGGTATAAGTCACCATGCCTGGCCCTCATATTATTTCATTAATGAATTATTCTTTACCCTTTAGATGGTATTCATTCATTTGTGTGTTGATTCATTGATTCTGTAAATATGCTTAGAACTTATGCTAAATGCCAGCTCTTTGAAAGGTGTTTGATGAACAAGTCAAAATGGTCTCTGGTCTCACAGAGTTTGCAATATGTTGGAGTACCTTTTAAGTGGCAATCCTCATATTATTTATCTCTCTTTTTTTTTTTTTTTTGAGTCAGTCTCGGTCCATCACCATATTGGCTAGGCTGGTCTTGAACTCCTGACCTCAAGTGATCCACCAACCTTGGCCTCCCAAAGTGCTGGGATTACAGGTGTGAGCCACCGTGCCAGGCCCTTTACTTGTTATTAAATAGCATGTTTGTTCCCATGTTTTTCTTCTCTAGCTGGATTGCAATTTCCTTCTGAACAGAAAATGTGCCTTCGAAACCTCAGTATCCCAACACATGAGTGCTTATGCAGTATTGATTAATTGGTTGATTAACAAGATGACTCAACTACAGAAATAATTTTGCATTTTTTTTGAGTATGGAGGTGTTTGTATAAACCAGCAGCCCAAAGTTACACTGCAGAAATGGTGATTGCAAATCCCATTTACTTTTCATACCTTATAAAGTACAGTCCAAAATAAAAATGTCATGTGCTTAAAAGAAAAAAAAAAACTTGAAATTCATATTTCTCTTGAAGGGTTACCTTTTTTAAACACCCCTGAGTCCCTAGAACGCCACCAAGTAGTTGCTCTATAAATACTGTTAATCAATTGGTGCATAGAGACACATTATATCTTAACAGTGAGGAATATTTTTGTTAGGTTTTTGGTCCCCTAGACTTTTATTATAGCCTAAGTCCCATTGATTTTACAGTGGACCTGATTTCTTTATGTGAATTTCCTTCCTTACTAACATAAGGGCCTACTCCCTGAGAACAGATTGTAAAGTTTTGAAATAGCTTTGTACAAGGAAAAAAAAAAAAAAAGAAAGAAAGAAAAGATTTTACTGCCAGACTATTTTTCCAGCTCTTACCTCAGAAGTTAGATGTTGCCTGTTGGTTTCCTTCACTAAGGACCAGCTTTAATCCATCGTGTTGTCGCCTTCTACTGGTGACAAATGGAAGGTGACTTGTTCTATAAGGCTAGGATGCAGAGGCTTTTTCCCTTGAAAATATTCAGTTGCTTTTGTAGCTAAGAACATTTTGTTTTCAACAGTAAATCTACCAGCCAGTGGCAGGCTCGGTTTACTTACCTAAATAAAAATCTTTCTCCAATTCTCAGGGCCCTCCAGGACTAATTTTACAGCAACTCTTACTTTCATTGTATCATATTCATATCCTACAATTTCACTCCATCAGAGCTTCTCCTAAGGAACTCTATTTTTCATCATTGTTTCCTCTGCACCTAGCACAGGTCTGGAGACAGAGTAGTTACACAATAAATGTTCATTGAATACATGTATGTGGAAATTAATTAAAGCATGAAAGGAAGGGAGCTCCAGAGGGAGATTTTCTTTTAATTTTTTTTTTTGTTTGAGACGAGGTCTCACTATGTTGCCCAAGCTGGTCTCAAACTCCTGAGCTCAAGCAATCCATCCGCCTTGGCCTCCCAAACAAACTGCTAGGATTACAGGCATGAACCACCGCGCTTGGCCAAGAGAGGGAGATTTTCTATATGTCTCTTAGCTCGTGGCAAACTGCGGAAAGCCACATTTGGTTTCGTCATCAAGAAGTGCTTCCGAATTTTCATCAGCAGATTCTAAAACCAGGGTAAAAACTATTTTTTTCCCTTTTCCTCTTTTTCCTGTAGCTGAGCAGAATTAAATGCCTGACATTGTTTAAATCAAGGTCATTAGGCTCTCAGCCTCTCAGCCTGTGCTTTTCACTTTTTTCTTTGAGGTTCTTGGTAATTGCAGGGCAGATGATTTTTTTTTTTTTTTTTTTTCTAGAAGGCAGAATCAAAGAAACTAGTCATGCATAGCTGTGATGGACATTTGCAGGTTGTACTGTCTAGCATCAATCTTCCTTTCCATTAGGGGAACACCTGTTGTGGGTAGCTTGAAGGAGACAGTACCTTGCCTCCTTCTCCTGGTCTCCTGGCAGCCATGAACCTGGCATGTAAGCCAACATCAGCCAATTGAATACTCTTTGACTCATGAGGGGATGGTGAAACTTGAAAGGTCATTACAGTTATTTTATAGTAGCAGTTTTGGGGGTGAAGGGCACAGACCCAGGAATAAGCTTGGCTGGAAAGTCCATGCTTCCATCAGGAGGCCATGCCCCAGACATAGCACCTTCCAGACAGTGAAAGTTGGGGCTCCAGCGTCTTGGCCCTCTGGAGTTGTCTTGTGTAATGGTTAATATTGAGTGTCAACTTGATTGGATTGAAGGATGCAAAGTATTGTTTCTGGGTGTGTCTGTGACGGTGTTGCCAAAGGAGATTAACATTTGAGTCAGTGGACTGGGAAGGTCAAACCCACCTTAATCTGGGTGGCAAAATCTAATCAGCTGCCAGCGCAGCCAGAATAAAAGCAGGCAAAAGAACATGGAAAGATTAGACTGGTTTAGTCTTCTGGCCTACATCTTTCTCCTGCACTGAATGCTTCCTGCCCTCAAACATTGGACTCCAAGTTCTTCACCTTTGGGACTCGGACTGGTGTCCTTGCTCCTCTGCCTGCAGATGGTCTATTGTGAGACCTCACCTTGTGATCGTGTGAGTCAATACTCCTTAATAAGCTCTCCTTTATATATACATCTATCCTATTAGTTCTGTCCCCCTACAGAACCCTGACTAATACATCTTGGCTCTAGCCTCTGTTCGAAACATGGTCTTCCAGACTTTCTGGAAATTTTGTGAGCCTACATTGGAAGACTTTCCAATTAATTCCCCTTTTGACTCAACTAAACCAAAATCAGTTTCTGCTACTTGCATTACTTGCATCTGAAAAAAATTTAATGAATTTATAACGAGCAAAGGAAAAGAGAAGTCAAAAAAAAAGAGAAAGAGAAAAAGAATGAAAAAAAGGAAGGAAGGAAGAAAGGAAGGAAGGGAGGGAGGGAGATGAAAGAGAAAGATCCTGGAGTCTTCTGGTTGGCAACTGTGTGCCTATCATATACTCAATGTATAGTAGGCACTAAAGTTGGATCAAAGAAAAGTTCCTTTATGAAAAATATTAACATATTACAGGATGCTTGTTTGGTAGTCTCCTTACCCGATCCCCATCTCAGCTCTAGAGTTGAGTCAGATAAACTCAAATCACCTACTCAAAGCATGTGGTCCATCCAGCAGGAACCACCTGTGAACTTGGAGAAACACTGAATCTCAAATGGTCCCCAGACTTACTGAATCAGAATCTGCACTTACACAAGGTCCCCAGTGGACATTACAGTTTGAGAAACACCATCTGTGAGACCATAATTACGTTGCTTACTTTCTCATGTCTCAGAGTTTTCATGTGTACAATGTAAAAAATAATAAGACCTAATTCATGTATATGGTAGAAGCATATGAAATTGTAAGTATTAAACCATTTTGACCTATTCTAACCTACTACTTGTTTTTAGGATTCAATCAAACTTTCCATAGAAAGTGCTTATCTCAGTGCCTGGCACAAAGGTAAAATCGGAAAGCCTGGCATGTGGAGAAATGCCTGCACTTGGGTGCCCTGCTATTGTGTGTTGGGTTACCTCTCCAGCCTTCACTGTGGCCATTCTAAAATGGGTGCTGTTGTGGATTCATTCCTTTAGTGGAAAAATACAGGCTGCCTGTTGTGGCCAGGCACTGTGCTAGGGGCTGGTGATACCGCAGGGTGGCAGAGCTGCTATGCCCCCTCAGGTCTTCTCATTTTGGGGTGAACTGGCCCAACAGACTCTCAGCATCCTTATGTCTTTGCTTTAAGGCCTTTCTTTTTTTAAATGGAGGAAACCTGCTGTACCCATGTACAAGACAGAACAGACAAGTCTTAGAATTAACACCCCCCCAGGGCAGCTCTAGCTCCCCCACTCCTCAGGCAGGTAAACTCTAAGGCAGGTATTTGACATTAGCTCCCAGTGTGTCCCCAGTGGGGTTAAGCTCCAGCTTCCCAGATGGTGAGGTGATTAAAAAAATTCATTCTTCACTGGCCTCCTTCCGTTCCCTGCCTCGCCTCCCTACTCCCCTACAAGAGTTGCCTGAGACCACTTCCTAAATAAACCATTTGCACTAGAATCTTAGTCTTGGAGCCTGTCTGTGAGGAAGCCCCCCTCAAGATGAGCTACATTCCTGCCCTCAGAGGCACACCCTGGCTCCAATCATTTGCTGTGCTATCAGATATTATTTTCGAATTATTTACTTAACAGCTATTAAGTGGGGCTGGGGATTTCCTATGGACAAATGTCATAAGTAAATGCTGATTTCCTATGAATAAATACTATTTACAGAAATGACCCAATTACTACTTCTTGTTTACTGGCCAAAGCAGAATCTGTGTTCAGGAAAATTTGACAATATTTCCACCCTTTCTAGAGTTCTGGTTCCCTCTTGGGTTTTCCTTGCTGACTTCCTCAAGTGGACTTCTTAAACAGGCACTTTAAAAGGTTTTGAAAATTAGAAAGTTCCCAGCAAATAGCACGAACTATGCATTCATCCTGTGGTTTTTAGAACTTCAGCAGATTATGTATGAGTCCTACACATACAGAATTTTTGAGTTTCACAAAAACTCAGCAGAGATTAGCCTGGGCCAGCAAGTGTGTGCTTCATTCCATTCCCACTGACGGTCGCCATCTCCCTCAGTGGGAGCAGAACCAGTTTACATCTTGTCAATTTAATCCCATGATGTCTCGGTCCCCTGTGTAACTCAGCATCCTGGCTGGCTGCTGCCTGGCTGTCCCTGTATTCACCTTCACCTGCCCTCTTGGTGCTGTCTGGGCTGCCTTCCCTTCAGCATTAAGAGACGCTGATAGACAAGAGCTTTGGGGCTCCACAGCCAGATGCCAAGCTGAGCCTTGCACGTGACTCCGACTTAGGACATGACTTCTGCAACCGCCTGCCTCTCCACCTGACCCTCATCCCTTCCCCAGACCCTGGGTGGCAGAATAAGAGTCTTGATAGAGAAACCCCCAAGACATGAGCAGGCTTGCTGGGGACTAGGAGCAAGCAGGCATGTGGGACCCCTGGCCGGTTTGGGGCCTCCAGAACCTCCTGCAGAGCTTCCTCACTCCTTTTTTTCATGGCAACTGAAGGAAGTGAGTGAAATGCTGAATCCAATTTGAACTGACAACTACTTAAAGGGAATCTCCTATATCCCTAGTGCCATATGGATCTCCATGCAGGGAGAAAGATGTTTCAGATTCATAAGATGTAGTCTATGCATTTAAGGAATTCATAGGCTTCTTATTAGAGAAATGATTTAAACATATTAAATGATTAATTAACAACCTGAATCTGAGTCAGTTGCAGTACAGACCACTGGGTCAGTTTTTTGGAGATGGAAGGAGCAACACGGAGACAGACAAAATAACTTTTATTAAACATCTACTTCCTGCCATGTATTTCACGTTCAACTGCTCATTGAATCTTCCAATCACCTTTAAGACAGATATTATCATAATTACTACTCTAATTATTATTATAATTTCCATTTAACAAATGAGGAGACTAGAGACAGAATAAAACAATTTGGTTACACAGCCATTGAAGGGGCAGAGCTGGGATTTCAAGCCAAATCTGTCAAATTCTAAGTCTTGTGGATTTTTTTTTTTCTCATTGCAGCCTTGACCTCCTGGGCTCAAGTGATCCTCCCACCTTAGCCTCCCCAGTAGCTAGGACCACAGGCACATGCCACCACACCCAGCTGATTTTCTTTTTTTTTTTGTAAAGACAGCGTCTCACTATGTTGCTCAGGTGAGTCTCAAATTCCTGGGCTCAAGGATTCCTCCCTCCCACCTCAGCCTCCCAAAGTGCCTCACACAGATGTGAGCCACCACACCCAGCCTTGTGGTCCTAATATTACATCAAATCCAGATTTGGACTGAAATTATTTGGTTTAATGTAGGGAGAGAAAATTTCAATGCAGATGAGGAATCTGAATGGCATGTGAGAGCTGGTAATATTTGGACGGACAGAGAGGAGGAGGGGCGCTGTTCTGAGTGTGAGAAATAACATGAAAGGCAATGTGTCATGGAAATGGATGTGTGATGTCTGGCACCTAGAATAGGACCTGGTGCAGGGAAGATTGTAGGATGGATGGATGGACGGATGGGTGGATGGGTGGATAGATGGATGAAGAAGTGGATGAAAGGATGGATGGATGGATGGATGGATGGAAGGATGGATGGTGAATGGATGAATGGATGGGGGATGGATGGATGGAGGGTGGGTGGGTGAGCAGATAGATAGATGTGTGGATAATATGATGAGTGGATCAATGCATGGGTGAGTGGGTGGATGGCTGGATGGATGGATGGTTGGATGGACAGATGGACAAATAGATAGATGAATGGATGGATGGATGAAGGAGTAGGTGAATGGATGGAGGGATGGATGTATAAATAAAAGAATGAATGATGAATATATATGGCATAATAGTCACTTATAAAACATAAGTACAAAAATAGTAGTGATTTTTGGCTGGGCACGGTGGCTCACACCTGTATTCCCAGCACTTTGGGAGGCCAAGGTGGGTGGATCACCTGAGGTCAGCAGTTCAAGACCAGCCTGGCCAACACGGCGAAACCCCATCTTTACTAAAAATACAAAATTAACCGGGTGTGGTGGCGTGCACCTGCAGTCCCAGCTACTTGAGAGGCTGAGACAGGAGAATCACTTGAACCCCGGAGGCAGAGGTTTCAGTGAGCTGAGATCATGCCACTGCACTCCAGTCTGGGTGACAGAGCAAGACTCTGTCTCAAAAAAGAAAGAAAGAAAGAAAGAAAGAAAGAAAGAAGAGAGAGAGAGAGGAGAGAGAGAGAGAGAGAGAGAGACAGAGAGAGAGAGAGAGAGAGAGAGAGAGAGAGAGAGAGAAAGTAGTGATTTTTAAAAAGTATATCAAAATCTTAACTTGAAAACCAATGTTGTCTCTCAAATGTGTCATCTCCAAGAGTCTATGGATATTTTGCCAGGAGGATTTTGAAAGTTTGTTTTAAATTTGTACTTTGGGCCAGGCTGAGGCAGAAGAATTGCTTGAACCCGGGAGGCAGAGGTTGCAGTGAGCCAAGATCGCACCACTGCACTCCAGTTGGGGCGACAGAGCAAGATCTGTCTAAAATTTAAAAAAAAAAATTTTTTTTTTTACTTTCCCATTTTGGAGCTGTGAGATTTTGGGGAATTTTCTTAACCTCTCTGGGCCTACGTTTCTTCATCGATATATTGGGGATAATGCTTTACAACATTCTTCGGAGGAGAACCAATGCTTGTAAAGCTCTTAACACAGTGCCTAACACTCAATAATGATAGGTAAACTTTACATATAAATAAATACTGTGGAGCAGATTAATTCGAGGCCTTTTTGTGGCCAAGAGCCTACCTAATAAGCATGACCTATCATTTGTTAAAACCATTTTCAGGGAGACAGAAGTAGTCTAGACTAAAGTGTGCTAATTAAGACTCGGAACCACCCTGATTCTAAAATCCAAAAGATAGTTTAGCAGCACAAGGACTTCAATTCAGGCACTTTGAAGATAGACTCATTTTGAAATCTAAATGCACCATTGTTTACTTACACAGCAAATAAGAGTGGATTGCATCTCTCCATGTGGACCCCTCAGGCTGCGGTCATTGCAGCTAGACTGTGGCCACAGCAAGAAGTCATGACAGATTTTAACCAGGGCACAGGAAGAGGCCATAGGGCAGATCCAGGCTTGCAGAGCTTATAAGAGATGGGAGATATGGCCGGGCGCGGTGGCTGACACCTGTAATCCCAGCACTTTGGGAGGCCGAGGTGGGTGGATCACAAGGTCAGGAGTTCGAGACCAGCCTGGCCAATATGGTGAAACCCTGTCTCTACTAAAAATACAAAAATTAGCCAGGCATGGTGGCAGGCGTCTGTAGTCCCTGCTACTTGGGAGGCTGAGGCAGGAGAATTGCTTGAACCTGGGAGGCAGAAGTTGCAGTGAGCCGAGATCATGCCACTGCACTCCAGCCTAGGCAACAGAGCGAGACTCTGTCTCAAAAAAAAAGAAAGAAAGAAGTGGGAGACCTGGCCTGGCACAGTGGCTCACACTTGTAATCCCAACACTTTCGGAGGCCAAGGCAGACAGATCACCTGAGGTCGGGAGTTCAAGACCACCCTGACCAACACGGAGAAATCCCGTCTCTACTAAAAATACAAAAATTAGCCGGGCATGGTGGCACATGCCTGTAATCCCAGCTACTCGGGAGACTGAGGCAGGAGAATCGCTTGAACCCGGGAGGCAGAGGTTGCAGTGAGCCAAGATTGCGCCATTGCACTCCAGCCTGGGCAACACAAGCGAATCTCCATTTCCAAAAATAAAAAAGGGAGACCTTCATCGAGAAAAACAAGAAACAATATTATGATTGCACATTTTACCAAAGTATATAACCACACGAGCACATTGCTAGGGTGCTTCCCAGTGGGGCCTTGCATGGGGCCAGAGCAAGGGCAGGATCCTGAAGCTTAGGCTTCACTGGCCTCATGATACATCCACCTCTGGTCATAAGAAGCAGCCCCTGCCTCGAAATACGACTGTTTTGCCTTCAATAAACACAATCTGGTCTTGCATATAGACCTACGGAAACTCAGCACCTAAATATACCGCAGAAAGTATCTATCTAGCTCACTCATTTTATATGCAGGGAGAATGAGAAGTGAAGTGTTTCAGTCAAGGTCATACAGACTGGAATAATTAGAGACTAACAGGCAAATGAATTCCATGGGAAAGAAGGTACCTTGGAAACTTTAAGCATGTAAACCTAAATTATCCTTTTGTAAATCGATATTATCCATCCATACAAATAAAAATCTATTTTAAAAAAGGAACAGCATAACAAAAACATATTAATCTATAGGCTATACAAGCAGTTGAGAATGGCTTTTAATAATATTTTCCAAGTATATGGCAAAGAACACTTCTCAAATTGCTTTGAAACTGTCTACCACAATTGAATCATTCATGCATCCAAACACTATTAAGCATTATCTTATCCTCTGAAAGCAGAGCCCAGGACAAAGATTTGGATGCAGGTAGTTTACGTGGGAGGTGAGCCAGAAAACAGAAAGGAGCGGGCAGGGAGAGGAAGACAGAGGAGGAGGAACAGCCAACAGGAGAGTATGAACTAGTTACTACTATGGGCAACTATGGTTCACTTCTGCGGGAGCTCCCATGAGAAATGGTGTAGCATATACCTTGCGTAGTTCCTCTGTAAGACTGGAGGCTTTCTATCCATAAACTCCCACCTCTCATTTGTTGAAGATTATCCTAGGGGCACGAACTCTCTAGCTCTTCTGGACTGTGCCTTTTTCTTTTTGCTTTTCCTTGCCTTGCCTCTTCAAAATCCCCAAGAAAAGTTTAGGAGCCAGGCGTGGTGGCTCATGCCTATAATTTCAACACTTTGGGAGGCCGAGGCGGGAGGATCACTTGAGGTCAGGAGTTCGAGATCAGCTTGGCCAACATGGCAAAACCCTATCTCTACTAAAAATATAAAAATTAGCCAGGCGTGGTGGCATGCACCTGTAATCCCAGCTACTTGGGAGGCTGAGGCAGGAGAATCGCTTGAACCCAGGAGAAGGAGGTTGCAGTGAGCCGAGATCACACCACTGCACTCCAGCCTGGGCAACAGAGACTCCAGAGTGAGACTCTGTCAAAAAAAAAAAAAAAAAAAAAAAAAAGCTTAGGGAGCAGGAAGCATAGAACTGCCCACCACAGCTGCAGCTGAAATCAGAGGTGGGCTTCGGGGCTATGGCATGGGCCCTCAGGAATGCTTGCTACAAATATCAACCATGTACCAGGAGTCAATGTCTGTCTAATCCTCTATTTTTAAACCAGGCTGATCCACCTGCATAGTCCAAAGAGCCATGAATATACATCTCAAAGCCACACGGCAGTCATTCAAAAAATGCCTGTCAGGCACTCACCATGGCCTCGGTATTGTTTTAGGAACTGAATAGAGAATGGTGAACAAGGCAGACCTTGTATCTCTCTTGAACTGTATACTCTTATGAGGGGGAGAAAATAAAGAAATGAACGCACAAAAACACAAACAACTTCTTTGCTAGTTGTAGATACCACTCATGCTGACAATCGCACTGTGGGCATGTAACTGAGGAAGCAGCTGCTTCAGGATGGCTGGTCAGGGAAGACTTCTTTGAGGAGGTGGCATTTGCAGAGATCTGAAGGACACGGGGCCTTCATGAGAATATTGACAGGGGGCAGGGGATGAAGGGGATTCTGCAAAAAGGAAGCAGCTAGTGCAGAGTCCGTCAAAAAGCAGCTTGAGGTGGGAGCGGTGGCTCACGCCTATAATCCCAGCACTTTGAGAGGCCAATGTGAGCAGATCACTTGAGCTCAGGAGTTCAACACCAGCCTGGGCAACATGGTGAAACCCCATCTCTACTAAAAATACAACATTAGCTGGATGTGGTGGTGCACGCCTGTATTTCCAGCTACTCAGGAGGCTGAGGCATGAGAATCATTTGAATCGGGGAGGCGGAGGTTGAAGTGAGCCAAGATAGTGCCACTGCACTCCATCCTGGGTGACAGAGTGAGACCTTGTCTCAACAAAAAGAAGCTCAAAGTGTGTGAGGAACCCATGACAGGCCAGGGTAGCCAGGGTGCCAGGCGAGGAGGTTGAAAAGGTCGTCAGGGCGAGATCCTGCAATGTTTACGAGCTGGGGCTAGATGTTTGGTTTTTATTCTAAGTGTGTTGTGAAGTCATCAGAAGGTTTTAAAAGGAGAGTGGCATGCTGTGGTTTTGTTTGTAAGAGTTCATTTTGGCTGCTGTGTGGAGAATGGGGGTGAGGCAGGAGTGGAAGCTGTGGATTACCCATTGCTGTAATCTGGGTGCCTTGAATTGTGTGGCAGCAGCAGAGAAAAGTGGAGAGTTTCAGAGCATATTTCTGAGGTCAAGTTGATGGCACTCTAAGGTACATTGAACTGAAAGAACTGAAGGATAGCTCCTAGATTTTTGGCCTGAGCATCTGGATGCCTGGGGATTATTTGTTGAGATGGGAAAAACTACATATATTGGTCTGGGTTCTCCAGAGAAACAGAACACATACACACATATATACACACACACACACACACACACACACACACCAGAGAGAGAGAGAGAGAGTAAGGAATTGGCTCATGTGATTATGAAGGCTGAGAAGTCTGAGATCTGTAGGTGGCAACTAGAGACTAAGGTGAGCTGATGGTAGAGCTCCAGTCCAAGTCTGAAGGCCTGAGAAGCAGAAGAGCCCATGGGGTAAGTTCCAGTCCAAGTCTGAAGGTAAGAGAGGATTGATGTTGTGGCTCAAAGACAGTCAGATATATAGAGAGAATTATTTCTACTCAGCCTCTTATTCTATTCAGACCTCGACTGAATAAAGTCCATTCACCTTAGGGAAGACAATCAACTTTCCTCAATCCACAAACACAAATGTTCATCTCACCCAGAAACACCCTCCCAGACACACCCAGAGATAATGCTTCACCAAATATTGGGGCACCTTCTGGACCAGCCAAGTTGACACATAAAATTAACCATCACACCAGGGAAAGAATAAGATGACTATGATCATGCAAGGGATCAAGATTTCTGTTTGAGCCCCATGAATTTGAGGTGCCTAAAACACATCCAAAAAAGTGACAAATGGACAGTGGGATATAGAAGCTTCAAGTTCTGGGATGAGCCCATGGCTGGAGATCTAAATTAGGAATTTACTGATTTAGAGATGGCTTTGAAGCCACGGAACTGGATGATGCCACCTAATTAGAGGACAGCAAGGGTCCATGGCAGAATCCTGGGGCACTCCAAGATACTCCATGTATATTCATTTGCTAGGGCTGCTATAACAAAGCATGAAAAACTGGATGGCTTAGGACAACAGAAGCTTATTGTCCCACAGTTCTGGAGGCCAGAAGTGTGAGATTAAGGTGTCAGCAGGGTTGGTTCCTTCCGAGGCTGTGAGGGAGAATCTGTTGCATGCCCCTCTCCTAGCTCCTGGGGGTTGGCTGGCAATCTTCAGTATTCCTTGACTTATAGATGCAGCACCTCAACCTCCACTTTCATGTCCATGTATTGTTCTTGTGTGTATGTCTGTCCCTTGTGTCCAAATCTCCCCTTTTTAGAAGGATACCAGTCATATTGGATTGGGACCACTCTGATGACCTCATTTTAACTCTACTTCTCTAAAGATTCCATTTCCAAATTAGGTCACATTCTGAGGTACTGGAGGTTAGCACTTCAAAATCTTCTTTGTGGAGGATATAATTCATCCCATAACACCATGCTGATTCTGCTGCCTCTTCTCTCTACTCTGGACTTACATCCATTTCATTCCATTTCTGTCCAGATCCTGACCCCACATGCTCCTGTTCAGGGCACCCGTAGAGATATTAGGTTGGTGCAAAAGTAATTGCAGCCTTTGCAATTACTTTTAATTGCAAAAACCACAATTAATTATGAAAAACGCAATTACTTTTGCACTAATATAATAGTTCTGCAGTTTGATCTTTGGATAATTCCAAGAACTCTGGCTCAGCCCTTGTTCTAGTGGTTTGTACTCCTGGTCATTGTGGTAAGAGTTCTGTGCCCAACTCTGACTTCTGGGACCCAAAACTTAACATCAACTCACCTGGGCTTCACAAGTTCCCATGAGAAGGGCATGACACCCAAGCACCAAACATACTTAATTTGTTCTCAGAGAGTTAGCAACCTACTCAAGGTGAGAAAACACAATCATCCATAATGAATAAGACAAAGTTTGAGTGGATGATCTAATTGTCTCCCAAGATAATGAAGAAATAAGAAAGATTTAGACAAAATGGGTAAAGCTGTTGTCTTATTCCATTTGTGTTGCTATAAAGGTATATCTGAGGCTGGGTAATTTATTTTTTTTAAAGAGTTTTATTTGGCTCTCAGTTCTGCAGGCTGTACAGGAAGCATGGTGTCAGCATTTGCTTCTGGTGAGAGCTTCAGGCTGCTTCCACTCATGGTGGAAGATCAAGGATAGCCAGTGTGTGCAGAGATCACATGGTGAAAGGAGAAGCAAAAAGAGAAGGGAGGTGGCAGCCTCTTTTTTAGCAACCAGATTTCTCAGGAACTAACAGACCGAGAACACACTCATCACCGTGAGAACAGCATCAGCCAGTCACAAGGAATCTGCCCCCATGACCCAAATACCTTCCATTAGGTCCCACTTCCAACACTGGGGACTGAATTTCATTGTGAGGCTTGGAGACGTCATAGCAGCAAGACTTCAGGAAGAGTGCTGAGGGGTACAGAAGAAGGAAACCTGGATGGAGTCACAGATGTGAGTTCTCATGCTTGTTCTTCCACTAACCTTAATTACATCAAGGATGTCCTTGGTACAACCCACTTTCTCTTTTTGAACCACTCTTGCCTCATCTTTGAAATGCAAATGCCCTTCCAGTTCTAGCCATCTATGATGATAAGGTGGCCCTGGAAGCTTCAGCCTTGCGTGACGGGAATGGATGCTGGTAGAGAGGTTGAAAGCAGAGAATCTGCTGGGAGATCTGAAATGGGATGGGCCTGAAGGTGGGCAAGGGCAGTGGAAGTTGGAAGGACTCCTTATACCCACAGGTGTCCATGTAGATGCTATAGGAAGGCACAGACAAAAAAGCAAGGTTTGAGCTCTGTCCTTGATGGGCTATTAGATCCCTTTGTTGTAGGCTGGGAAATAGGAGCATCTCTTCCTGGACACTGAACATCTTGTGGTTTCCCTGACTCACTGTCTTCTTAATTCCCAGTATTTAATAAGCGCCTCCCTCTGCCTGGAACTCTTTTTCCACTTCTCTTAACAGTTCCAGCAGTGCCAGGTAAAATCCAGGACACCCAGTCAAATTTAAATAATGGAAATATTTTTAGCATTATTTGGGACATCCTTATGTTAAAAAAAATTATTTGTTGTTTATCTGAAATTCAAGTATAACTGGGCATTCTGTATATTTATTTGAAAAACTTGGCAACCCTATTTTATTTTATTTTGTTATTTATTTTTAAATTTTATTTATTTATTTATTTAATTTGAGACAGAGACTCACTTGCTCTGTTGCCCAGGGTGGAGTGCTGTGGTGCAGTCTCAGCTCACTGCAACCTCCCTCTCCCGAGTTCAAGCCATTCTGCCTCAGCCTCCCGACTAGCAGGGATTACAGGCGTGCAGCACCATGCCCGGCTAATTTTTGTATTTTTAGTAGTGATGGGTTTTCGCCATGTTGGCCAGGCTGGTCTTGAACTCCTGTCCTCAAGTGACCCGCCCACCTCTTGCCTCCCAAAGTGCTGGGATTACAGGAGTGAGCCACTGTGCCCGGCCTGCAACTTTATTTTAAACCTGTCAACTCCTGCTTTTACCTTAGACCCTGCCAGGTATCACTACCTCCATACCTTCCCTGACAGCCCTATTTCCCCTTCCCCAAGACTGGATTAGATGCCCCTTTTCTGTGCTTCCACAGCCATCTCTGTGCACCTCTTTCATTTAACTATAATTGTATTTTCTTTCCTTCACCAGACTGAGGCTCCTTAAGGGCAGAGACTATGTCCTGTTCACCACTGCGTTCCCCAGCTGGCATATAAATATTTGATGAAGGGAGGAGGGAAGAAAGGAAGGCAGGCATGCAGGCAGTTAATTTCTTTGAGAAAGGATTACCTAGAAAAAAGGGTAATCTTTGTCCAATGAAAAAAGGGTAATCCACTGGCATCCTTGTCCAGTGACCAGCATGCCTTGCACATGATCCCAAATACAGCAATGAGCATACAGTAGCCATTCAAGAATTGCTTGTTACTTTATCCTGCCAGTTAAGATAATTAGAATGCTTAGGTCTCCATGTGAGACCATGAGTTAAAATTCTTTGCAACCAGGTCCAGGAGAGGGCCTGGGGGCAAAACCAAAGAGAAGTGTCCTAAACCTCCTTAACAAGAGAGGCCTGAAGTGGTGTGTCAGCAGAGGGGGCCTCTGAAACCAAGAGGGTCAGAAAGCCAGGAAGAGAACAATGGAGGGGGGCTACACATGAGTGCAGGGGAGCTGATCTGAATGGATACTGGAGACTACTTGCAATGGGGCATACAGGAGCTACTGGCACTACAATAGCTAGATGAGTTGGAAGCATAAAGGTACTACTTTATGACCAGAGTCAAGCCTCGTTCCAAGCAACACTGAAGCACCGCAACACTGGGAAGGTCCATTCTTCACCTATGGTTTCTCTCTACTCCATTAGTGTTCTTGTCTTCCTCCTACCAGATCCCCTTTGTTCCCTGCTACAGCCCTGTTGTCAAGGAAGGAAACTGTCTGCTGCCCTCCTTCACATAAGGGGTAGGGCCTCGTGCAATCATTTGCCTGCTAGCTCTTAGATCCACTCGCCACCCTTCTCCTGCCCTACGCTGAGTTTCATGGGCTGTCTGGGCAAACACTTCTCAGGCTCCTTATCCACAGGATGCTGGTTGAGTTCAGCTAATCAGAGACACTGGAGGGACATGGAGAGCAAGAGCTGGGAAAGCCAGGTGCGGTGGCTCACACCTGTAATCCCATCACTTTGGGAGGACAAGACAGGAGGATCACTTGAGGTCAGGAGTTTGAGACCAGCCTGGCCAACATGGTGAAACCCAGTCTCTACTAAAAAACACAAAAATTAGCTGGGCGTGGTGGCACACGCCTGCAGTCCCAGCCACCTGGGAGGCTGAGGCAGGAGAATCATTTGAACCTGGGAGGCAGAGGTTGCAGTGAGCTGAGATCATGCTTGGGAGAAGGGGTAGTAGGTGTGGCAGATGGTGGGGGTACTGGATCTGACCCAGAATGATAAGATAACCAGAATGATAAGAACTCAGTTCTGAGGCAGCAGGTATAAAATAAAGGTGAAAACAATAGTTTACAGAGCTAACCCTTCTTAGTGAGGAATTACCAAAAACCTAGAAGTGGGCCAGTGCCCTAGTAAAATATGGCATTCTATTCTTTATGCCATGTTTATGTTTAGTTGTGATTCTGGGGCTGTTTGGGCAAAAGAGAAACTGGTCCTTGCTTTCTAATTTAGTTTTCCAAATGTACAGCACTTGTGTTGATGTCACTCAAAAATTGGGCGGCTTAATGATGCTTGTCTCCTGAGTGAGATAACCAGTGTACTGAGCTTAGTTTGGTTATACTGTGGTCTAGAGCCCAGTGTCTCTGACATTCAAATCACCTGGGAATTTAGTGGGTCTGGGGTGCGACCTGAGATTCTGTATTCCTAGCAAGCTCCCAGGTGATGCTGCCGTGCTGATCTGAGCACAGTACTTGAAGTAGCAAGGCTATAGTGCAGACATGGGGCTTTCTAGGTGTGCCTTGAAAACATAAGTGGGCCACATAATATGGGGAAACAGTGGATACGACTAAGTTCATTGGGTGTCTTTACTTTGAGGACCTCTTAAGACTTGTTGCCTGCTCACATGTCTTGTGACTCCAGAAGGAACAATTACATGTAGTGGTTCCCAAATTTATTTAACCACAGGATCTTTGTTCCCATGTATCTGTATCTCAAAGACTAGGATTTTTTAAAAGTAACCTCCGGAAATGTTTTTCTGAGAACCCAACCCTTATCCCTTGCTCTCACCCCAAGACTGCAGGGAAAATGTTTAACAATGGGAATGAGCAGGATACTGTGTTCTTGGCTTCAGAGCTGGACTCTCCCTCCAGGAGAAGACTTAAGTTGGAGAGATTAACAGCTCCGAAAACCACAGGGTGTGTATACCGTAGCGGTTGGAGTAACACAAACCTAGGTTTGAATCCTTGCTTCACAACTTACTATGTGACCTTGAATCAATCATCTTCTCTGAACATTGATTTCCTAATCCATAAAACGGGGATACTAGTATATATCTTATAGAATTATGGTGAGAAATAAATAAGCTGAATGCATGTAGAGGACTCAGTGTGTTGCCTAGTACACAGTAAACGCCCAGTGGAGGCTCTTATTATTACGATGATGCAAAAATGTCACAACATCTCATATGCACCCCATTTTTTACTCCAGTTTTGTATTTCAGGAGAGAGGGAGAAGGAGATGGGGAGAGAAAGAGAGAAAGTGCATTCTGGCTTGGAAGGGAACTTATGCTTTGAAGCTGACAAGTATAATTTGTCTTGAGACTGCCAAGCTCTTGGGTTGAGCCTTCATATTGGAAAAAAGAGACAGGCGAGATTAATCTGGGGCCTTCATTACTTACTCCATCTGGCCTGGCTTGGCACGGTCCCTTCCCTCTACAAACTGATTACTCCTTCAAAAGCCTCAGCAGAGTGGTCCCTAATGAGTTCCGACATGGCAGGAATGGGGCTCACACAGCACAGAGATAAGGGCCCCAGCAGCAGGGCCAAAACGCTTCCAGTGCTACAGCCCAGATGCTCCACCACAAAAGAAAGCAACGAACTGAAAGGGAGCCAAGGCCCCTGGGCCAGGGTGAATCTCAGGATTCCCAGGAGCACCTGGCTCCCCACAGTGAGGAGCAGCGGGAGCCGGGCTCACATGGATAGGACTGGTAACGTCGACTATTTGACTAGGGCAAGTTCCAATGACCATGGGCGCTTTTTAATCTGGCTTTACAGTCACACTGGGGATAGGAAGGTGCTCCAGGGAAGTGAAGAAGGTTGTTGTTTTTAGACATTTGCTAGTGAAATCCTGCTGCGGAGGCTTTCTCACATTCCCTCCCCCAACTCCTTCAGCAGCGCAGTGTAGGAGGGGGAGAGGGAAGGGAATCGATGTTTACTAAGCACCCACCATGCTCCAGGCACAGTGCCAGGTGCACGGTGCCAGGCACTGTTTGCTTAATCATTCAGCACAAGCCTGAGAAATAGGTATTACTATTCTTTTTATTGAGAAAAGATAAGGGCTTTGTCCTGAGTCACACGGTAAGTGACAGAGCCAGGATCTGAACAGGATAGTCTACCTGTGGGTCTGTGTTGGTGGCTGTGCTAGTCTGCACTCACAGCAAGTAGCAGCTGTGGGATTTGAGAGAAAGTATGAATAGGGAGAATCTTCCAAAGCACCAGGAGGTAGCAACTCTGTGGCCTGGGTCTTCTCTCCTAAGAGATTGTAAAATTTAAAAGCTGCAAAGGAGCCTTTGAGCCACTCTTGGAAACAGAGTTCTTGAACAGAAGACCAAACCAGATCCATCATTCGAGTTGGGGAGGAGGGTTGTTTATCTTGGATTGGGGGACTGCCAGTCTCTGGAACAAAGGCTCTGCTTCTCAGTTGCTTTGAACACACAGCTCCTTTAAAAAGCTGGCCCTGGGACTTGGCGTCCACGGCTTGAGAGGTCAAGGTCCAGCTCGATAGCTTCCAGGGTCTCAGGGAAGTCAGTGTGGGAGCCTTGACGAGTCAGAGACTGCACAACACTGCCATCTCCTGGGAGCAAGGTCCACCCTGGCCTGGTCAGAATCCCAGCTCAAAATACCTGACTAAATCATGCATGAGGCTCTCTACCACCCCAGGGAACCTTCTGTGGTCACGTTATGAATCAGGATTGCCTGTATTTGTGTATTAGATTACAAAACCTGTGGAGATCGAAGGCATGGGTTTCCAAGTCAAACATTCAATCGTTCATTTTTTCTCATTTGACAAATGTTTACTGAGCACCTATTTTGTGCCAAGCACTGTGCTAGGCACTGAGTAAACAAGGATGATCAACATAAATGGTCGTGGCCAGGCGTGGTCTCTCATGGTGGTAATCCCGGCACTTTGGGAGACTGAGGCAGGAGGATCACTTGAGCCCAGGAGTTCAAGACCAGCCTGGGAAACATAGTGAGACCCTATCTCTACAAAAAATAAAACTAGCCAGATGTGGTAGTGCACACCTGTAGTCCCAGCTACTCAGGAGGCTGAGGCAGGAGGATTGCTTGAGCCCAGGAGGTGGAGGTTGCAGTGAGTCATGATTGCACCACTGAACTCCAGCCCGAACAACAGAATGAGACTGTCTCAAAAGAAATAAAAATTTTAAAAAGACAAATGGTCCTTAACTTCATGAAGCTTATAGTCCAGTGGTGAAGATGGACTGTAAACAAGGAATTATCTCGTGAACAAAGAATGTATTCATTACTACTGCAATGAGTGCTGAGAGGGAAAAGCATTGGTGCTGCAGGAGTTTATACTGGGGAGGAGGATTGTAGGGGGACCCTGGCCTAGTCAGGCAATCAGGGAAGCCTTTTCTAAAGACATGACCTACATGCAGACAGCTGAAGGATGTATAGGAATTAGTTAAGAACAACATGTGAGAAGGCCATGAGATAAGAAGGAGCCTGGCCCGCTTGAAGAACTAAAAGAACGCCGGGCACGGTGGCTCATGCCTGTAATCCCAGCACTTTGGGAGGCCAAGGCGGGTGGATCACGAGGTCAGAAGTTCAAGACCAGCCTGGCCAAGATGGTGAAACCCTGTCTCTACCAAAAATACAAAAATTATCTGGGCGTGGTGGCAGGCACCTGTAATCCCAGCTACTCGGGAGGCTGAGGCAGAGAATTGCTTGAACCCGGGAGGCGGAGGTTGCAGTGAGCTGAGATCGCGCCACTGCACTCAGCCTGGGTGACAGAGTGAGACTCCATCTAAAAAAAAAAAAAAACTAAAAGAAGTTCTGTATTGATGGATCACTGGGGGGAGGAAAACAGTAGTGTGAGGTGAGGGTAGAGATCACACAGGGCCTTGTCTTCGAGCTTCAAGTGAAGGATGCGGCTCTACATTGGTCAAGTCTCTTTTTGTTCCATGGAAACTCATTTAAGTAAAAAGGCAATTTGCTGATTCATGTAACTGAAGCTCCAGATATGGCTGGATCCAGGAACCCAGGGTTTTCGTGGCGGGGCACAGTGGCTCACACCTGTAATCCCAGTGATATAGGAGTTAAGGAGAAATTATTTAGGCAGATAGTGAGGGTAAGGAAGTTCTCAGCAAGGTTTTCCTTTTAACGAAAAGCAGCCCCCAAATCATTTTCTTTTCTAAGAAACAGCAGCTTGTAAAATTGAGCTGCAGACATAGATAAGCAAGCTGGAAGACTGCAAGGGTGAATACCGGCAGTTGTGCCAATAGGAAAAGGCTACCTGGGACTAGGCATGTTCGAAATGTAGGCTTCATGCTCCCTTTTTGCCAGCCACGTTTACAGTAAGAAGCAGACAACATGGGGCCGGCCAAGTGGAAAGGCCATTTGCATAATAAGACGAGGATGGGGCGGCCAGCCTTCCCCCTCGCTATGTAAACGTCACGCCTGGACCAACTAATCTGTGGGCCCTACGTAAATCAGACACCACCTCCTCAAGCCGGTCTATCAAATCTGGTGCACTCTGCCACAGGCCGGAATTCCCATTTGGGCACCCATCTCTCTCACAAGCCAGAGAGCTGTTCTCCTTTCTCTTTCTTTTGCCTATTAAACCTCCGCTCCTAAACTCACTCCTTGTGTGTGTCCGTGTCCTTAATTGTCTTGGCACGAGACAATGAACCTCAGGTATTTACCCCAGACAACAACGATGGTTCACCAGCACTTTGGGGAGCCAAGGCGGGCGGATCACCTGAGGTCAGGAGTTCAAGACCAGCCTGGCAAACATGGTGAACCCTCGTCTCTGCTAAAAAAAAAAAAACAAAATTAGCTGGGTGTGGTGGCACACACCTATAATCCTAGCTACTATGGAGGCTGAGGCAGGAGAATCGCTTGAACCCAGGAGGTGGAGATTGCAGTAAGCCAAGATCACACCATTGCACTCCAGCCTGGGCGACAAAAGTGAAATTCTGTCTCAAAAAAAAAAGATTTTATTTTCCAGCCAGATGTGGTGGCATGCACCTGTGGTCCCAAGTACTCAGGAGTCTGAGGCAGGAAGATCACTTGAGCCTAGGAGTTTGAGGCTGCAGTGGGCTATGATGGTGCCTGGGTGACAAAGTGAGATGCCATTTTCTAAAAAAATGAAAAAATTTAAAAAGACTTTCTTTTCCACTAATTTATTATCTCTGCTTGTTTCTGAATTTATTAGTTTACCTCATTCTCTCCTGCACTGACAGGATCTGTCAATCTGGTAGGAAAAGAGTCACTGATACTCATCAGGCCTATATCCTTGTAACCTATGATTCAAAAAGAAGGTTATCCCTTTACCTTCCATTTGGAAAAAACGTAATGGAAAGGCTCTGATTGGTCCATCTTGGTTCACATGCCTACTCACTGGCCCAATCACTACGTCCACAGGGATGTGGTCCAATGATTAGTCTACCCTGGGCCAAGTTCCTGCCCCTGTAGCAGGAATGGAGGTGGAAGGGAAAGGAAGCAGAAGGCACTGTGACTAACAGCCCTGGGGCCACATGGAATCTGAGAGGAGTTTCGTCCCAGGAACAGAATGCTGATTATGGAAGAGAAATGAGGAAGATTGTGGGATATCCAAAAACACTGACAAAACAATATTATAATGAACAAAAAGCTATAAGAAACTATTGAAAAGTTGCAAGTGAAAAACGAGAAAAAAAAATTTTTATTGTTTTTCAAGATGACACTGGCTATTGTAAGGGTGGAATGGAGGGGCATGAGTAGAAGCAAAAGGACTTCAGATTCTGGGCACACTGTAACACCTCCCAGCTATCCGAGTTACCTGGAAATACTCCATACACCACAGCAAAGGCCCTTGTAAATGCACAATAAAATTTGCAAGAAAGTATGAGAAATCCTCATGTGCCAAAGATAAGGTAGAAACAGGAAAACAAGGTTGAGTGAGAAGCTAAAGCTGTAGCTCCCTTAGAAAGTTCTTAGGTAAGTAGGGTGTGGTGGCTCACACCTGTAATCCCAGCACTTTGGGAAGCCGAGGTGGCTGGATCACCTGAGGTCAGGAGTTCAAGACCAGCCTGACCAACTTGGAGAAACCCTTGTCTCTACTAAAAATACAAAAATTAGCCACGCGTGGTGGTGCATGCCCATAATCCCAGCTACTCAGGGGGCTGAGGCAGGAGAATCACTTGAACCCAGGAGGCAGAGGCTGCAGTGAGCCAAGATCACGCCATTGCACTCCAGCCTGGGCAACAAGAGTGAAACTCGGTCTCAAAAAAAAGAAAAGAAAAAGAAAAGAAAGTTCTTAGGTAACCAAGAGATTTGGATTTTAAGTCGCATGGGGAAACAAGACAAGGTCTTAGGCCTAAATGAGATAGGTATTAGATCTGACATCCTTTCTCTCCACTACCCAAACCCCACCTAGAGCTGAGCACCTCAGCAAATGATGAAATGATGGACCAGGGGGGAAAAATGTACCCATCACCATGGAGATATCATTTGTGTCTTGGCCTGGGCTCTGGGTAGAACAAAGCCATCTCTTTTGGGACTTTCTAAACATGAATATGTTCATGGGTTTGGGGTTAAACTACATTCCACTTGCATGGTCCTGTAATCCCTAAGCTGATAAATTAGCTTTAAAAAGGGTTCCAGGCTAGCTATACCCTTGAGGCATCTGTGAGAAACACACATACAACTTCTCCGGAGAAAGACCCTCCGCCTAGGATGCACAAGCACCCACAGAAAATGCTCTCTGAGCACATGCCCACAATCCCAAGCTGGTGTCTTTAGCCAGCCCTTCACTTTTAGCTGGCCGCCAGCCATCTGGGCATTCCTGGCCCCCTCCCAACCTGTTTCTGACCCTCCTAGTTTCTGTCCTCATCATTCCCCTTCCTGCGTGTGGCCTGAAGTGAGCCAGCCAGAGACCTCATATTTGTCTCATTGTCTGCCTCAGACCTCCTGCCTCCCTCTTAACCTAGTTTGGGGTCCCCTTTGGTTATGAGGCTTTGGCTGCCCCCACTAACAATATTTCTCCACCACTTAGGCCCAGCCTGGCCTTGGGATTCTACATCCTGGTCTAACCCCACATCCAAGAATGACCTCACATCCAGGCATGACCCCACATGGATGATGGCCCTCTCTGTTTGCCCTGGCTCGGCTTACTAGACCCAGAGGGAACAGACAAATTAGAAGCATGTTCTGGGTTGGTCTTCATTACAGTCTGTGGCAACTTACAGAGGTGACGCGGCCGAGTACAGCCTGAGCTCCTCTGGACACCAGAACCCCTTCAAGTCAGGCTCAAGTCAGGCAAGTGTTAGGCCGCTGGTGCGGGAAGCCACTCCTGACCTCCACCCACTTGAATCAAGGAGTGCATTCTCTGACCATGTTCCAGGAACCCGAATTCCTTCTTGCACCATGGCCGGTGGTGGTGAGGCTGGCAACACTGAATGCTGGCACTGAGTTCTGAGGTGGAAATCAAATAACTATCTGACTTAGAAAAACAGATCCAACACAGCAGTCTTTGTAAGAAGAGAAAGGCCCTGAGTGGGCCAGAAACACTGGGCTGGGTGCTCCACCCTGCCCAGCAGTTGGGAGGAAGCAGCTGCTTGCCTACCTGAGAGATTAAGGCAGGGCCTTGACAGCCACTGCCAGGGCAGGATTCTCTGCCTGGACCCTGACAGGCCAGGTGAAGCCAGGCACCTTTCCCAGGCAGGCCCTGGGGGCACTGAAGGAGGGCGGCAATGAACCCTAAGAGTTCACATCTGGGGGTGTGCTTTGCTAATGGCAGAGATAGAAAGGTTGGCTCGGGCCCTGGGCTGTGTGCCCTGAACAGATGCCTTCACCCCTCTATTCCCACAGCTCTCAATGCACAGAAGCCTCTATCCCAAGGCCTGAGCAGGGAATTCCCATTATTGGTTTAATTACCTTTCTTCTTGCCTAATCTGTGGCTCTCATGTAGCAGTGTCTGGCACATTGTAGGGGCTCAATAAACAGCTACAAATGCAACATAGACTTCCATTTTCTTATTGTAGATAGAGGAGATTAAACCCTATCTCTAAAAGACATTCATTTGCATACAGTTTAGCAGTGCCAGGGACAAGGGTTCAAAATCTGGCTCCACCACTCACTAGCTGGGACTTGCAGCAAGTTATTGAACCTTTCTGTGTTTCCCATCTGTAAAATGGGGATATTACAGTCCTCATCTCATAAAGGTATAGTGAGGTCACCTTTGCAAAGCACTTAGTTTAGGGGCATTTGCCTTGTGTTAAAATAAGAGCTCCACAGACACAAAAGGCCATGTATCACACAGTTCCAATGAGACGAAATGCTTACAATAGCAAAATCCTGTTGGGACATTATATTTTCCAAAAGTGGCTACACTAGCCCCCATCTCACATACTGTTCTGCAATATGACCTTGCCACACTCCCAACAAGAGGTAGAGGATAATTCCCCTCCCCTTGAATCTGGGCTGGGCTGAGTGAGTTGATGGTAATCAATTGGATATGGCTGAAGTGATGCTGCATGACTTCCAAAGGAAGGAAAGGAAAATACAGCAGCCACTGGACCCTCTTGGCATACTTGCTCTCGGGATGCTCTCTTGGAAGCCACCACCAAACTGTGAGAAATCCAAACAACAAGGAGAGGTCATGTGCAGGTGTGAGATTTGACAATCCCAGCTGACCCAAGACATTGAGTCATACTAGACACAAGTGAAGCCTCCAGATGACTCTAGCACTAGCTATTTGAGTCATTCCCAGCTGTTTCAGTGTTTCCAGGTGCTATGGTCTGAATGTGTGTCCCCCTGAATTTCATACGTTGAAATCCTGGCCTGGCGTGGTGGTTCACACCTGTAATCCCAGCACTTTGGGAGGCCAAGGCAGGTGGATCACCTGAAGTCAGGAGTTCGAGACCAGCCTGGCCAACATGGTGAAACCCCATCTCTACTAAAAATACAAAAATTAGCCAGGTGTGGTGGCACGTGCCTGTAATCCCAGCTACTCGGGAGGCTGAGGCAGGAGAACTGCTTGAACTCGGGAGGCAGAGGTTGCAGTGAGCCAAGATCATGCCACTGCACTCCAACCTGGGTAACAAGAGCAAAACTCCATCTCAAAAAAAAAAAAAAAGAAAGAAAAAAGAAATCCTAAGCCCCAAGGTGGTGGTATTAGGACCTGGAGCCTATTGGGAGGTGATAAGGTTATGAAGGCAGAGCCTTCATGAATGGGATGAGTGCTCTTATAAAAGAGGCCCAAGAAAGACCCCTCACACCTTCCACCATGTGAGGACACAGCAAGACAGCACTACCAAAGCCAGAGAATGGGTCCTCACAAGATCAAATCTGCCTTGATCTCACATTTCCCAGTTCCGTAACTGTGAGAAATAAATTTCTATTGTGTCAGTTACCTAGTTTATGATGTTTTGTTATAGCAGACAGGCAGACTAAGATAGGAAATTGGTACTGAGAAGTGGGGGTGCTACTGTAACAATTACCTGAGATATGGCAGTGGCTTTGGAACTGGGTAATCAACAGAAACTGAAAGAATTCTGAGTTGCATGCTAGAAAATACTTACATTGCCATGAATTAACTATAAAAGGCAATTCTGGTAAGGGCTTAGAAAAAGAGGAGAGCTGGGCCAGGACAGTGGCTCATGCCTATAATCCCAGCACTTTGGGAGGCCGAGGCAGGTGGATCACCTGAGGTTGGGAGTTCGAGACCAGCCTGACCAACATGGAGAAACTCTGTCTCTACTAAAAATACAAAATTAACCGGGTGTGGTGGCACATGCCTATAATCCCAGCTACTCAGGAGGCTGAGGCAGAAGAATCGCTTGAACCTGGGAGGCAGAGGTTGTAGTGAGCCAAGGTCACGTCATTGTTGCACTCCAGCCTGGGCAACAAGAGCAAAACTCCTCTCTCTCTCTCTAAAAAAAAAAAAAAAAAAAAAAAAGGAGAGCTGTAGAGAGAGCTTCAGTCTTCTTAAATACCTATATGGATGTGAGCAGAACATTGGTAGAAATGAAACTGCCTCCACAAAATTATAACTGAGACAGTGAAAGAGATCTAACCTAACCAACTCTATCTATCTTGCTTCTAACCTTTAAGCTGCCCTTGTTCCTTCCTGGGCATAGGCTGAACTAACTTTGGGAGGAACTTAGTTCATAGCTACAGTTTTAAACAAAGATGACAACAGCCCTTTCCCAAAACAAACCTCCTTGCCTGGGGACTAGACTGCCTTTGTAGGACTAACAAATTAGCCACAAGGTTAGAAATCATGTTAAGGAGTCATGCAGTTGGATGATACAAGATTCTGACCTTCCCTAAACTGCTCCTAAGATCAGTGCTTGAGATATTTTGCAGACCCTGCACTTGATGGATCAGCTGGCACCACCTAGATCGATAAACTGGCTCATCTGATCTTGTGGCCCCCACCCAGGAATTGACTCAGCACAAGAGGAGAGCCTCAGTTCCCTATGATTTCATCTCTTACTTGACCAATCAGCACTCCTGGCTCACTGGCTTCTCCCACTCACCAAGTTGTCCTTGAAAATTCTGATCCCCAAATGCTTGGGGAGACTGATTTGAGTAATAATAAAACTCTGATCTCCCACACAGACAGCTCTGTAAGAATTACTCTTTCTCTATTGCAATTCCTCTGTCTTGAAAAATCGGCTCTGTCTAGGCAGGGGCAAACTGAACCCATTGGGCAGTTACAGAAACATGGACAGTGAAGACCATTCTAATAAGATCTCAGACAGAAATGAAGAACTTGTTATGGGACAGTGGAGGAAAGGCCATGCTTCTTATAAAGTGGCAAAGAACTTGGCTGAATTATGTTCATATTCTAGTGTTTTGTAGAAGGTCGTGCTTGTGAGCAATGAAATTGGATATCTGACAGAAGAAATTCCAAGCAATGTATAAAATGTGCTGTTTGGCTTCTCTTGAGTGCTTATAGTGAAATGTGCGAAGAGAGAAATGATTTAAAGTTAATGAAACTGTTAACCAAAAGGGAAGCAGAACCTAAAAATTTGGAAAATTCTCAGCCTATCCATATTAGAAAAAATCAGAAAGCTTGTTTGAGAGAGAACATGAAGGGTGTGGCCAAGTTTGATAAGGAAGTTAGTTCAGATGGGCCATCTCAATCAAAGCTAGGAGCTATTCATCCAGACAATGGGGAGATTAGACTCCCATCTAAACAGAAGCCAGGACCTATTGTGCAAGACAATGGAATAACCCCGAAGGCATTTTGGAGATCATCAAGGCTGCCCCTCACTTCACAGGTCAAGACTGCAAGGGACTGGGGGAATAGAACAATTTCAAGGCTCTGCTCTTTGCCAAGCTCTTTGGCTGCCCCAAGTTCAGCTCTAGTGAGTTCAAGTGCATAGTGGTACTCTAGCTGCTCCTCCTCCAGAGGGCACAGAGAGTAAACTTTGGGAATGTCCACAAGATGCCACCTCCACCAGCACACAGAGTATACAAGCCAAGGAGGCATTACTCCCTCCATCAAGATTTCAAAGGATGGAACTACCCAGAGCCTCAGGTGTGTGACCCAGGCAGAGGGCTGCCAAGAGAGCTGGGCCACCGCAAAGTCCCTACTAGGTCGATGTCTAGTAGAGCTGCTGTCAGACCAGTAGAGCCACCTATATGTGATTCCAGCCTGGGAGAACTGTAGGCACTTGACTAAAACCCATGAGAGCTGCCCCATGGGCTGTACCCAGCAAAGCCATGGAGGTAGGGCCATCTGGAACCTGAGGTCCCAATCCCTGCCCTAGCGTGTCCAGCAGGTTGGATGGCAAACCAAAGAAGATTATTCTCAGTCTTAAGATTTAACACTGTTGGCCTGGTTAGGTTTCAGACCTGGGTCCTGACACCTGTCACCCCTCTTCTTTCCTATATCTCCCTTTTACAATGGGAATGTCTACACTATGCCTATCCTACCACTGTATTTTGAAAACATATAAAATGTTTGATTTCATAGGTTTACAGCTGGAGAGCAAATTTGCCTCAGGATGAGTTGCACCTTAAGCCTCACCCATATCTGACTTAGCTGATATTCAGAAAAGACTCTGGACTTCAGACTTTTGAGTTGATGACAGAATAAATTAAGACTTTTGAGGCTACTGGGTTGGAATGAGTATATTTTGCATGTAAGAAGAACATGAAATTTGGGGACCCAGGACCAAAGCCTATGGTCTGAATGTTTGTGTCCTCCCAAAATTCATGTTGAAATTTTAATCCCCAAGGTGACAGCAGTGGGAGGCAGGGCCTCTGGAAGGTGATTAGGTCATGAGGGTGGAGCCCTCATGAAGGAGATTAGTGTCTTTATAAAAGAGGCCTGAGAGAGACCTGTTGCCCCGTCCACCATGGGAGGACACAGCAAGAAGGCTCCATGTATGAGCTAGAAAGTAGGCCCCTACCAGACACTGAATCTGCTGGTGCCTTGATCTTGGATTTCCCAGCCTCCAGCACTGTAAGAAATAAATTTCTATTGTTTACAAAACAACCAGTTTATAGTATTTTGTTATAGCAGCCCAAACAGACAAAGATACCAGGTGAGGCCTCAGACATTGTGGAGCAGAGACAAGCTTGTATCTCCACTGCACCCTGACTGGTTTCTTGACCCACAGAATCTGTGAGCATCATAAAATCATGCAAAAGTTTAATACCATTAGATTTTGGGGTACTTTGTTATACAGCAAAGGTTGAACAGAAAAAAAAAAAAAATCCAAACATCCAAGGGTGATTGGAGGTGGTTGGTCTGCTTTCTCCTTCATCATTCGTGGGACTCCACACAAATCACATAAACTCTCAAAACTTCCATTTCTTTATCTGGGATAATAATAGCCCTCCTATCATCATGTAAAAATGAAGTCAGAAACCAATGAAGATGAAGCTTTTATGAAATGACACCGTCATGAGAAGCAAAGAGATTGCTACTCGTAACTAGTCTTTCTGTTAATTGGAAGCTGCACTCAGTGAATCACATAAGACATGCTTTCTGGAAAACAGTTATTAACCCACACCCACAATGACAACTTACTGGATGTAGGTGGAGCTTTCATATTTGGTGAAAACCAAACCAAAGCCCTCCACAGTTTCCATAGGACGATCAGACAGACATGAGACATGCTCCCGCCAGTGACCTCACTTGTTTTGGATAATGACACACCGACTTGTGGGAATGCTTCTTGTTCTGATAATGGGAACTGAGAAGAGCCTCTCAGACTTCCAGAAATAGATGCTGTGTGCCCTGCCAGCATGACACCCAGTGCCAGGGTACCCACTTTACCCATGATGGGTTCCTTTCCATGAATCTGCTCAGAGGGGGACTTTGGGATTGAGGCTGGTTTTATTGATTCTGTTCCTTAAAGCACCCATTTCTGTATTCAGTAGAACTCTTTCCCAACTATACCCCCCAATTAATTTTGTAGCAGTGGGAGATAAAATGTGTTTTAACATTTAAATTAAACGTTTTCTTCAAAGTGACCATGACACATAACTCCCATCTATTGCCAGTACCCTCCTGCCCACCTCTCCTGGGTGCTTTCTCACTTGCAGCCTCTAACACTTTTTGAAAGAGTTCTTGGTTAGCCAGTGACTAGCTATGGAAGTTGCTCAAATCACTTATCACCTGTAAAATTGAGACAATCCTGCCTCATAGGTCAGGGAGATTCCAGCATAATGAAACACTCTGCCGTGCAACTAGTAGATTTCATTCACTCATTCTGAAAATATTTAATGAGGCTTTTGCTATGTGCCAGACACAGGCCTAGATCCTGGGTAAACACTGGTGAAAAAGGCAGTCTCTGCCGTGTAGGAGTTCCCAGGGCAGGAGAAGAAATGGAAAGTAAACAGCTTATGAACATAGAGTGGGATAAGCGCCTCGAAGGGGGAAAGAGAGGTGATAGGAATACCAGAAAAAGCTCCCAAACCAGACACTGGAGGCTCAGAAAGCGCTTCTTGGAGGAAACAATGTTTAAATTGAGACCTGAGGAACAAGTAGGAGTTGGGAGAATATGGCAGATGGTGGAATGAAGGGGAAAAGTGGAGAATGTAGTGGAGGGTGGGATGGAGGGGAAAGGTGATTCAGGTGGAAAGAAGAGCAGCTTCCAAGGCCTGGGGGCAGGAGGGAGCTGCCGTGGTTCCCCATGACTGAAGCTTGGAATGAAAGGCTGTGAGTAGGGGGAGAGGAGTGGGTAGGTAAGTGACAGGCAGGTGAGTCACACAGACCTGGAGGCTACACAAAGGCCTCTGCACTTCAACATTTGAAAGAGCACTTAGCTGGTGGTATGGAGAATGGATCAGAAGGGGCAAGTGGGAAGGCCAGAAGGCCATGGGGTGCCCCTGCCAAAGCCCAGGGGCCATGCAGTGAGTCCTGCATGAAGACTGTTAAACTCACATCCAACCCCCTCTGCTGGGGGGGGGTTCAGAATGCAGAAAGGGGGCACCTCTTACTCATGGTAATATGTTTTCTGGAGAATTCTTATAAGCAAGGTCAGCTTCTAATGAGTCAACAAGAAACGTTGAAGAAAGCAGCATGGCAGAGAAGGCAGAGGGACCCTGTCCCCAAGCCTGGCCTCGAAGGGCCAAGGAGATGACTCTCCCCAGAACCACAGTGAGCTTGGCCTCTGCTTTCACTCCCTATGAGGCAGAGCCCAGCCACTGGAAGCCTGGCCACGGTGTAGGCCTGGGGCACGTCGCTGAACAGGAAACTGCTTCTCTGAGAGAACAGCTGAATGTCAAGAGGGAGAGGAAAAGTGAAATTTCAGAATTGGGCCCCAAACAGTTCCAACCCAATTTTCTCACTGTAATTCTCACCACACCCCAAAGAAAACAAGCCTGACTCACAGACCACATCAACGCTGGGAGGTGAGGAAGCCTGGCTGGGCGCTGCTGCCCGCCTCTCAGGACTCCTCTCCCGCACTCCCTGGGGGACACGCACTGCCCCATCTCTTTGGAAGCCCTAGAGAGACAGTGATCATTACTACCCACACCCACCTCCACTGCCCCATGGCTCCAGCCACCTCCTCCTTCCTCCCCTGAGCTTTTAACTTCCAAGCTGTTGCCAAGTGGAGGCAGGAAAAGCAGTTGAAATACGATCAGGGAGGAGGAAACTTTTGAAGCCATTCCAGGGGCCACAGAACTGGGAGTATCCGCAGCTGATTCAACAGATGAGGAGGCAGAAAAGGGTCAGGAAACATGAACGATACTTAGGGTCAGAATTCCAGTTCCAGTTCCACCACATGGTAGCTGAGAACCTGGGGCAAATTAATGAGCTTCTGTTGAGCTTCAGTTGCCTCAACTGGAAAGCGAGAATAATGATGTCTCGCTTCGAGGGTTACTGGAAAGCATCTACCCCAACATCTGAGATAGAATAGGTGCTTGGAGAATATGTAGGTATTGCCTACACAACTCATAACATTTATCCCATACAGTTTCTACTTGTGCTAGACTCGATTCCCCCAGCTAGTCTTACAGGCAGCTTGATGGCACGGGCTCTGTGTTATACAGCTCTTCCTCCCAAGCACCTCACACTTAATGTAGGTCAATACATATTTCCGGGCTGACTGATACATCCGGATATCCAGATCTCTGCAGGAGCTAATATAATGCCAAAATAACAGAGTCTTTGGCATCCAGAGCACATAGTATCCCCCTTTAATGCGTAAAGCACAGGGGCATTTGCACACCTTTCTTCCACATTAGGTGTAGCCTAGAAGTAGCCAGTCCGTAGGAGAAATCTGAAGTGGTTTGAACCCTGTAGGGCTGGAGCTGCACTGTCTGGGAGCATCTACCACTCCCCAGCAGTGTGATCTTGGGTGAGTAACTGAACCTCCTCTGTAAAATGGGAATATTCAGAGTACCTACCTCAGAGTTGTCAGGAAGATTTAAAGAATATATGGAAAGCACTCAGAAAGAATATATGGAAAGTGCCTGGCAAGGGGTTAATGTTCCAGACAAACTCATCACCACCACCACCATCATTGTCATCATTGTCAAAGCACAGTTTTGTTTGCTGAGCTGGCAACAATGGAAATCTTACTCCAGATAAAGATCCTGCCACCTGTACCAGGGAGTCCATACTGAGTAGGGGAGGGGTACAGAGCTGGGCTGACTTTTTAGAATAGCCCATATGGCAAGGTGACTTTGTGGAAGTACCTTGGAAATGTAAAATGTGTTACAAATATTAGTGTTATAGTTTTTGTTTTTCCTGTATATACAGTACTTTAAAATCTAAAAATGGTATCATAAACATAATCCTAGTTTTCACTTATTTAACAATGTACCATGCACTAGCTACTGTGCTCACTGCTTTACACAAATGTACTCACTTAAGGTACTCAACAATTCATAAAGGTAGAACTACTTTCATCCCCACTTTAAGGATAGGGTAATGATATTCAAAAGTCACTCAAGGTCTCAAGCAGGATTCAAACTTGGGTCTGTTGGCTCTCAAGTCTATGCTTTTAACTATAATATACTCGTGGATGGAATATAAGTGTTCTGAGCTGAATAAGATGTCAGTGGGCTCAGATTTTTGGCCAAATGTCAGTAACCCTGCTCTCAGATTCTGAGGGTTCTGCCTCCATCCCTTCAATAAGCGTCAAGGCATCTCAGCACGGCAGAGCACGTACCAGTGCTTTGCTATTTAAGCACTAGGAAGAAGAAAATCACTCTTCCTTTCCCTTGTTCCAAGTTAACCATGTCAAGCTTGATTTGTCTACCTTGGAAGAATCCAGAGCTCAGTTGACCCTGCTAAGATTTTAAATTACAATTCTCTTAAAATTTATGTTACTTTTTAGAATATTCAGGACAATAAAAAAATTACAGTTCTTGAGTCTAAGGATGTGCAACCTAGCCTAGAGACCATTTCATTTTCTGACTAGGACATGAAAACAAAATACAATACTCCCCTCCTTCTAAAAAAAAATTGTTTTTCTCTCTAAAATCAAAAAAGTACTTTGCAGTTAAGAAAAAAAGACGACAAGCAATAGTAGCTTATTTTCCTTTATTATCCCAAAATATCTGTGTGAATGGGACAATGTCGCAAAACAAGGCAGAAATCTGTAGCCAAGTACGTCTCACTCAGAGGAAAGAACTGATTGGACAGAAGGCACCAGAAATTGCATTTTGTTGGGTTACATATAAACAGGAAATGGGGGGAAAGATTCACGAAAGAGAAAGGAACTTGCACCGTCATTTCACTGCCACATCCTAAGGATGAAGAATGGCCTCGCTCACTGCTGATGCTCCACCTGTAGCTTACATTGTAGTGTAAACTGTACCTGATGCTAAGGAGACAAATACCCACACAGCAGCAATGCAGGAGGGCATGAAAAGGAATTGAGATTGATCTAAGCCCGCAGGTCCTCTTTCCCTCACAGCTCCCAAAGGCATCTTGTTTGGCAGTGCCTTGCAAATGCACTGCTCATCAACTGGTTAGTGGAAAAGTCAAATCCTAAAAAGCTTGGTGAATACATTTTGTTTCTGTCATGCTCTTCAATCAGATGACTTGGATGGGTCCGGGGGTGGAGGGACGTACCACATCAGGCCTGTCTTCTTAGGTGATGACAGTGGGTGCAGTGCGTCCCGTCCTCTCCTGCAGTTGGGACACTTTCAGAGCAATGGAAATAAGGGGGGCCAACATGACCTGAGGAAGACATAGAGAGAAGCTTTTCCATCACTTCCTCTAAGCACAGATGCTTAGCTCCAAACCCGTATGTCTGACTGCCTACTTCCAGGTCTCCAAGGCTCCTCAAACTCCACAAATCCAAAAACAAACACATGTTATTTCCCCCAATACCTAGTTCCAGCAGTTTCTATTTCAGTGGATCAACACTACAGTCTTTCAAGTGAAGTGAACAACTAGGAGTTGCTCCTGACATCTTCCTCTGCATTTTCCCCATGCCCAGTCCATGAGCAGGCCTAAATGACTTTCCCCACTAAATCTCTCTCCATGGTCTCCTTTTCTCTCCACTCTCCTGCTGTAAGTCTTGCTAAGTCAATGTCCTGTCTCTTACCTGGAGCAGTGAGTGCCTCCACATCCACTTGTGCATCTTCCAATTTCTTTCCCACACTGTACCCAATGGGATTGATGTGGTTTGGCTCTGTGTCCCCACTCAAATCTCATCTTGTAGCTCCCATAATTCCCAAGTGTTATGGGAGGGACCCGGTGGGAGATGATTGAATCATGGGGGTGGGTCTTTTCTGTGCTGTTCTCATGATAGTGAATGGGTCTCATGAGATCTAATGGTTTTAAAAACAGGAGTTTCCCTGCACAATTTCTCTCTTTTGCCTGCTGCCATTCATGTAAGACATGACTTGCTCTTTCTTGCCTTCCACCGTGATTGTGAGGCTTCCCCAGCCACGTGAACTGTAAGTCCAATTAAACCTCTTTCTTTTGTAAATTGCCGAGTCTCGGGTATGTCTTTATCAGCAGTGTGAAAACAGACTAATACAGGAATCTTTTTTTTTTTTTTTGAGATGGAGTTTCACTCTTGTTGCCCAGGCTGGAGTGCAATGCTGCGATCTTGGCTCACTGCAATCTCTGGCTCCCAGGTTCAAGCGATTATCCTGCCTCAGCCTCTCTAGTAACTGGGATTACAGGCATGTGCGACCATGCCCGGCTAATTTTGTATTTTTAGTAGAGACAGGGTTTCTCCATGTTGGTCAGGCTGGTCTTGAACTCCCGGCCTCAGGTGATCTGCCTGCCTTGGCCTCCCAAAGTGTTGGGATTACAGGTGTGAGCCACTGCACCCGGCCTAATACAGGAATCTTTAAAAATGCAACAAGCCCTCCCCACATCTGCTTCTCGCTTAAAGAAAAAAGAATTCTGTTCCTTAAGTAAATAAATGCTTTCAATATTAAAAAAAAAAAACTACTAATCTAGTTGAACTGCCCATTTTACAGATGAGAAAATTGATACCCAAAGAGATGAAGTGATTTGACTAAATGACTCAATAGCAGAGCCAGGAGTAGTATATTTTCTACTGCTGACTGCTACTTTTTCTTATCTAAATCTCCACCGATTCATTATACCTGGATAAGGAGAATCAACTCCACCTGCTGAAACTACCACGTGCCATTCCCCTTAGGGCTTGGGCAGTCCCCACAAAGTGCTGATGGCCTAGCAGCTGCAGAATAAGGAAAGGCAGCTCCCTGGATAGACGGTGATACACGTGGGCATTGTGGGAACCTCACACCATCCACTGCCATTCCACCTCCTGAGGACTATGGTTCAGAGGAAACAAATTTCATTCATTCTTTGAATCTACCATGTGCCAGGCATTTATCTTGATGATCAAAAGACAAACACAATTTCCTTCTTCCTTTTCTCTTGTGCAATTACGTGTCTATAATGCAGACTCCATTGCCTTTGGTTGAAGTTTTAGGGATGCCTACAACACAACAAGGTACTGGTGATGACTGAAACTGGGGCCTGGCCACTGGAAAAAATGTAGAAGTGAAGCATTCTCTCATCTCCCACTTTCTGTAATAAAAGCAACTATACGCTCATGTGAGGTACCTACAATGGTCAAATTCATAGACACAGGAAGGAGAAAGGTGGTACCAGGGATTGTAAAAAGGGAGAAGTGGGGAGGTACTGTTCAATGGGTATAGAGTTTTAGTTTTGGGGAAAAAGTTTTAGAGATATGTTGGACAACAATATGAATATGTACAACATTATTAAACTACATACTTAAAAATGGTTATAATAGCAAATTTCATGTTATGCTTAAAATTAGACTAAAAAAACTAAGAGAGCTGCTTATTCTGAAAAGTTAATCCTATATGCCAGCCACAGTGTTTAAACATTTTACATTTATTATCTCCTTAAATCCCGGTAACAACTGGATGAAGTAGGTATTACTCTGCCATTTGACAGACAAGGAAACCAAGACTCATAAAATTGTAACAACTTACCCAGGGACACACAGTTATTAAGTGGCAGGAATAGAATTTAAAACAACATCTCTCTAACTTTGCTCAAAACCACTATGCCAGGGGTTTCCAAATGAGTTTCAAAGGATTTTAATTAGGTGTTAGAAGAAAAAAGCCTTTGTAGAAAAATAAGCATGGCAAATGCTATTTGTTTTATTTTACTTTCAATTTTTTAATAAAAATTGTTTATGTTTAAGGTATATAATATGATGTCTTGATATACAAATACATAGTGAACTGATTACTAGAGTCAAGCCAACTAACGTATCAATCTTGTCACCTACTTACCTTTTTTGTTAGGGTGGTGATAGTGAGAAAAATTAAGATCTATCCTCCCAGTACATTTCAAGTGCTACTCATTATAGCCATCATGTTGTACATTCCATCTCTAGAACTGCTACATCCTACATAACTGAAATTTTGTACCCTTTGGACCAATATCTCTCCATTTTCCCCATTCACTAGCCCCTAGTAAGCCCCTTTCTGCTCTGTTTCTATGAGTTTCACTTTTTTTAGATCCCACATACAAGTGAAATCATGCAGTATTTGCCTTTCTGTGTCTGGCTTATTTCACTTAGCATAATGTCCTCCAGGTTCATCCATGTTATTGCAAATGGCAAGATTGGCAAGATTTTGGTTTTTGTTGTTTTAAGGCAGAATAATTTTCCATTGTGGTATACACACACACACACACACATATATATCACAATGTCTTCATACATCTGTAGATGGGCACTTAGGTTGGTTCCATATCTTGACTATTGTGAATAATACTGAATGAACAAGACAGAACAGATATCTCTTTGACATATTTATTTCAGTTCCTCTGAATATATACCCAGAAGAGGGATTACTGGATCATATATTAGTACTAAAAAATTTTTAACTTTTTGAGGAACCTCCATACTTTTGCTTATTCCAAAATAGCTATACCAATTTATATTCCCACCAATAGTGTCTGATGGTTCCCTTTTCTCCACATCCTTGCCAACACTTGTTATCTTTTGTCTTCTTGAGAATAGCCATCCTAACAGGTGTGAGGTGACAACTCATTGTGGTTTTGATTTTCATTTCCCTGATGATCAGTGATGTGGACCACCTTTTCATACGCCTGTTGGCCATTTGTATGTTTTCTTTGGAGAAATGTCCTTCAGCAAATGCTATGTAAACAGGCACCTTTACTGCAAGTCTTCTCGGCACCCTCTTTTCTTCTTTCCTTTTCTTTTTTTAGAGATGAGGTCTTGCTATGTCACCAGGCTGAAGTGCAGTGGGTATTCACAGGTGTGATCCCACTACTCATCAGCATGGGAGTTTTGACCTGCTCTGTTTCCAACTTGGGCCGGTTCACCCCTCCTTATGCAATCTGGTGGTTCCCCTCTCCCGGGAGGTCACCATATTGATGCCAAACTTAGTGCAGACACCCAACAGGCATAGCACAATATAGCCCAGAACTCCTACGCTCAAGTGATCTTCCTGCCTCAGCTTCCTGAGTAGCTGGGACCACAAGTGTAGGCCACCATGTCCGAATTCTTGGAGCCTTTATGGTGCATTGTATGCTGTGAATCACCAAGAAGGGAGTAATATACCACAACACTTCCCCAACTTTTTTTAAGCTATGGAGCTCTGGTTGAGATAAGGATTGTGAAAAATACTTAAAGAAACTCTGTCCTGTCCTTCACTGCTTCCCCTTGGTGCCTCCATTTTTGGGGGTTGTCCTTCAAGTTCACTGTCCCACCCTTTGCTCCCGGAGTCCCTCCTTATTCTGATATACTTCTGAAGACTTTTGGGGGAATGGCTGAGGAACCCAGCTCACCAGGCTGCAGGTCTGCAGACTGTTCTGTGAAGACACATGAAACTGCCTCTCCTTGCCCCCACCAAATCTAAGACCCAGTGTGTGTTCTGCCCAAGCAGGTGATCAGACCAAACAAAGCAATGAAAGGCTGGTAATAGAGCAGAACACCAGATGAGGGGCTGCTTTAAAGATCAATTATCCTGGGTTGAGTGCAGTGGCTCACACATATAATCCCAGCACTTTGGGAGGCTGAGGTAGGAGGATTACTTGAGGCTAGGAATTCAAGACCAGCCTAGGCAATGTACTAAGACCTCCTCCCTATAAAAAGAAAAAACAAAAGAAATGAGCAGAGCATGGTGGCACGTGCCTCTAATCCTAGCTACTCAGGTAGCTGAAGTAGGAGGATTGCTTGAGCCCAGAAGGTGGATGTTGCAGTGAGCTGAGATTGTGTCACTGCACTCCAGCCTGGTCAACAGAGTGAGACCCTGTCTCAAAAAAAAAAAAGAGAGATTCATTATCCTTACTAGGCATGTAAACCTATTAACTGTTGCTTAACTTTTCTGTGCCTCAGTTTCCTTATCTGTAGCACAGAGAATAATAGTCTAAGTTATTTGAGAATTAAATGAGTATATTTTCATAATGGGCTTACAACAGAGTCTGGCAAACCATAAATGCTCAGAAAATTTTTTATTTTTAATTAATTAATTTATTTATTATTTATTTTTGATACAAGGTCTCACTCTTGCTCAGGCTGGAGTGCAGTGGTGTGATCTTGGCTCACTGCAGGCTTGACCTCCTGGGCTCAGGTGATCCTCCCACCTCAGCCTCCCTATTTTTATTATTATAATTATTATCTATAATGTTGTTGACATGGAGAAAGAAACATGGAAGAAAGTAAGCACAGCTGGTACCTTGTTGAGTCATTTGAGAAATGGGCATTGAAACACAGGCTCAATGGGAAACTATCATTCCCTTCAACAGAATGAACTAACCAGGGCACAGGGCTGGGCATTACCTGGGGGTCCTGGTTAATCTTGGCAATGTCCTTCTCATAGGTATCGATGTACAGCCGAATGGTGGCCCCGGCACTCCCAGTGCCGCTCAGACGGAAGATGATTCGAGAACCATCTGTGAAAATGAGCCGCAAGCCCTGGAAAAGATAAGCAGAGGTTTTTTTTCCCCATATGCTGGGAGACTGAAGGCTGGCAAATTATGAGGGGTCTATTTGGGAATGTAATTTCATCCATACTTGATCAATTGGAGGGTTAAATCCTTGATAAATGGCAGCAGCTGCCCCTTGTGAGCCTGCCTTCCGTCACCCTCTCTGCATCCAGCTGATGGGGGCTTAGCTATGGTGGGAGAGGCATTTCCAGGGTCAGGGGAGACCTGACCTCAGTGATGCTGGGTGATGTGAGGGCTTCCCTCCTCTCCCCACTTCCCTGTGATTTATGGACTAAACATTCCAGCTTGAAGCTTAATAATGAAGCACATAAAGCTGCTAGATGCAAAAATTCAGCCCCCAGATCAAAAAGGAAACATGGACCAAAGGGGCTGAAACCAGAGCAGAAGAGGTTTCAGGCAGATGAGGGGAAGAACTCTTACAAACCACTAGCAAAGGTCCTCAAAAGAGAACAGGAAGCCAGAGGTCCCAAATGGCAGAGACTGGCTATTCCCAACCTAACAAGCAGGAGCCAGTGGCCAATCTCCTGCCGATCCCTGATGACTCAAAGCGAGGTCTGTGTGAAGTGCCAAGCCCATCCTTGTCTCTGCTGCCCTCTCTTTTTCCTCCCCAGCGGTATCTCTGGACATCAATAATCTTCTCACTTGGGGAAAAATGTGTGGGAACTCTGGGGTAGATATTTCCCAACCTGAGGGAAGAAGGCTGGGACAGAAGTTGCCTGAGGGCTCTTCGGTCTTTATGAGTCTATCCATCCTCTGTAAAAAGGAGAACTTTGCATAACGCCAAAGACTGACCAAAAAGACGCTGCTCCTCACCTGCTGTTCGTCACTAATCCCCATCTGGTATTTAATGGTGCCATTCATTAGCACTGATTAGTGAAGACAGTAGATGAAATACACAGAGGACATGCCACAGTTAGTCACTACGGGAAGGATATGGTCCATTTTCACTGACCATTTCTTGCTTTCCAGAAACACACCAGGGTTGGTCTCCTTTCCTCACAGCTTCAACTTGAAGCCTCTAAAATTCTTTTCACTAGATTGCAGATGTTCTATCTACATATGTTGGATCATATTTTTCCCTCCTATCTGGTCTCACATCTAAATGCTTGGATTTTCTGATTACAGAAAGTGGGGCAGCTGCTTTCTTTACAGCACAGAGGGCAGCTCTTGAGCTTAGGCCACTGTCTCCTATACACACCTTTGCACCTCTCCTCCCTCCTGGCAGATGCCAGAGGCACTGCAGAGCTGGGATTTACTTTTCCTGGACTTCCCTTCTGTCTCTGAAGGCTTAATTACACAAACTTCTGTCCCACTCTGCCATCCCTCAGTTCCACTCTCTCCTTTTCTACACCCCTTTCTTCCTCAACCACAGGTCTCTCTTCTAATTATCTCAGGCATAATTTACAATCATCCAAACTGGACCCAAAGTTCTCACAAATGGCAAACAGGCACAAGGATGAGAAACCACTTGTGCTAGAAGTTGAGGAGGGGAGACTCCAGGCACTGAGGGTTGCTGTGGCCCATCCATCCATTCACTGCCTGCTCCCCAGAGGGAAGCTTCCAGTAAATCCCACAGCCCAGCCCTTCCAAACCCTATGAGATGCCTTGAGAAGGACCAGGCCAAAAATCTGGGTCAACTGGAAAAAAGTAAACTGGGAGGTTGCAACAGAATCTTCATCCTGCTTTTTATTCTATTATGAATTGCGAGAGATGAGTTTACTCTGTGACAACAACAGGCAACAGAAGCAGAGGTGAGAGAACCCTGGGCCATAAGTGTTCATGAGAAGCCGGGAGAAAGCCTGACCCAGCCTGCAGCCTAGGGTACCCGGCACACAGTGAGGGAAGCACTAACAATTCTGTCCACATCTAGAGATGCTCCAGGCCCTAAACTGTGGCATCTTGCCAGGTACTGCTGTGTTAGGTGGGGTGCCAGTCACGTGCTGCGAATGACGATGGTCAACGTTTCTAAGTCTAGGAATGCCTCATCTATTTTTCTCTCCTTTAGAAACTAGAACATATGAGAGAAACGTATAAAGATAATGCCACTTACATGCTGTCACTCTGCTATAATCTGCTGACAGAAAAGAGAGGAGTTGATATCTAAGTTCCCACGATTCTCCCGCTTTCTTAGATTCTGGGTCTCCTTTCTGCATGTACAATGGACACATCATCTTGCATATAATTCCAGAGGGTGCAAAAATCCCTCTGGAGTCCAGGTTAAGAATCCCAGAATGAGGGTAACGGACAGTGCATAGAACCAGGGCATAAACCACTGTCCCAACGAGAGCATGTGAGAGTCACGTGGGACATCAGAAAACCAGTAAGAACAGCTACCCTAGAAAAACACGGCAGCAAAAGAAAAATGGCCAACAGGAACTTTTTCATTTTTCCCTTGAGATGTCAGAGATGAAGCTCTGAGGTCTCTCTCCCACTTACACACAGGTCTGTTTCTACCTGATTTCTTGAAATGCTTCCATCCACTGGGTCGCTGTATTCAAAGTTATCGGCCTTCTCCACGGTGTAAACTTTGTCATTTGCTGAGAACTGCTTCCCCACAAAGGAGCGATCAAACATCAGGGCTTCCAAGTCCTTCATCATTTTGTTTGCGCCCTCAGCTTCCACCTCCTCGTAATCATACCTGGAAGAAGTCACGAAGTTGAGGCCCACGGGCTGACTGCAGATCACACCAAGGCCTATCAGTCAGCACTTTCTTCATCATTTGTTTGGCCCTCCCCCAAAACTATCTAACTTCAGAAGAAGCTGGCAAAAAAAAATACAGGCCTGTCAGTCACTGGGGGTGGAACAGGCCAGGGATGAAAGGAAGGGTTTGGAGGATTTCAGGGAAGGGTTATGAGCTTCTGAATAAGCAGAAAACACCCATCTTGGCATTTCTACAGAATAAAGCTCTAAGATGTTTCAAAGGCTTTTGAAAGATGCTATCTAACATTTAGTCACCACATCCTGAGGAGGTAAAATGAAAAGCAATGTTATCTCTGGAGAACTCTCTTGAAAGGAGCACGTGACTCAGGCACTTCTCCTCCAAGCTCCCTGGGCTTCTCTGGGGTGAATGCTGGGCCTGCTCCCAGCCTGAGACCTGCCTGAGGCTGCTGAGATTTTGACTAAGGAGAGTTCCAGCTCCACAGGAGCTTCCTAAAGCAGGGCCAAGTTTTCACCGACCAGATGAAGACACCAAACACTGACTCTTTACATCTAAAATGCCTCTTTTTTCTTTCATTAATTTTAGTAAGTTTCAAGATACATGTGCAGAATGTGCAGGTTTGTTATATAGGTAAATGTGTGCCATGGTGATTTGCTGCACCTATCAACCCATCACCTAGGAATTAAGCCCCAAATGCATTAGCTGTTTATCCTGATGCTCTCCCAATTTTTTTTTTTTAATTTTGTTTTAAGTTCCGCCTCCCTCCTTTCAGTGGGAGTGGACTTTGGTCCAAGGTCCTTTGGGTTCACCCTGACAGAGGAGGCCCAGTGCGGATGAAAAAGGGCCAAGGAAAAAAGTGCATCACAAATGAAATTCTATAAAGATGAGTTTTCCTTCAAGAATTCTTTTTGACTTCTTTCTTATGATGTTAAAGACTTGTACAGGTGGCTTTTCTTGACCTAGTGGCATACACCCTCTTGAGAGAGTTATTTTTTAGAAGCTCAAGATAGCAGAGTCTATATTTATTTGTAATCATGAAATAGATACGATATATGCAAGATGACACCTCTGAGACATGAGAAATGCTGAGGAATTAAGACCAGCCTATTCTGGCTCCAGGATTCTACGAATCAAGGGCCAAACATGTTGTCCCCTTAATCTTAAAGTCAGCTCTTTCCCCCAGTTAACATGATAAACAACAAGAAATTACAACCAGGTATTTGTGCTTTACATTTTTGACCTCTGGGTACTCCAGAGAAATGTTTTCTAAACCCTAGGCACAGAGGGGTGGAATAGAAAGAGTCTGGGTTTTGCAATCAGACAGATGAGCTATGAATCCAGCCTCTATTGGCTATTAATTGTGTGACTACAGGGCCAGTTGCCCTATCTCTCAGAATCTCAGCTACCTTATCAATAACTCTTTTGAAGCTAAAGTGAGACAATGCATGCAAAAGTGCAGCACTTTTGTTCAATAAGTGGAAGGTATAATGGAGTTTTAACTGATCATAAATGCAGGTACTAAGGACTTGATTTGTAATACTTGGTTAGCAGTTATATTTGATAATTAATAAAATTATGTTAAAATAGTTTTTATATGGAGGATTGTGACTAATTCAAGGGTGTGACCCTTTCTCTGAACAACCCCTCCTAACCTTATTCTACTCTGGCTATTGTTCACCTGTTAACTCATTCATTTATCTCTTCAAAACGTATTTATGCAGTCTCTACTATAAGTTGGGTGCTTAGGGCACAAAAACAGACATGGCCCTGTTTTTATGATACTCTAGGTTCTAGAGAGTTCATGACTGCTGTTCTGAATGACCAGGTTTTTCTGTCTGTTATTAAGTAGGGATTTTTTTGCCTTGGTTCCCAGGGCTACTGTGTGGTGTCAGGTAGTTATTACTTATTCCTTCCACAAAAGAGTAACGTGAAAGAGAAAGAGATCAATGAACCTGTCCAAAGTTAATAAAATAATTCTGATTAAGGAGCTTAATTTACTTAGTTGAATTCTTTCTTGACTATCCAGAGATCACGGACTATAAAATCTGGGATATATTTTTTAAATTCTCTGGTCTAACTCACCCATTTTATAGAACAGGCAACTGAGGTCCAGAGAAATTACACCTATTCATTTCTTATACATAAACAATTCATCTAATATCCTTTTTACCATATTTTCTCTCTATAATTGGAATACTGAGGTACAGAAAAATTCTTGTTAGATTTTTACACTAACTGGGGGAAAGGCAAATTGGAATTAGTGAAAAGTACTACTGTCAAAGTTTTTTTAATGCTTTTTAAAAATAGAAGTATGCATGATAAAGAATAATTACTAAGTATTCTAAGTATTTTGTTCACTGCTGAATTCCAAGTACCCGATGGAAATCGGGTATACAGTAAATATCTGTTGAATAAATTAAAAAAATATTGACAAGTATATAGCCCTTGGGGACCTATTTCACAAGGCAGAAAAGTTGATGTGGACTAAGCATAATTGTTTCTATAATTTATGAAAAAAAGTTTCTAGGCTTTCAGTGCCCCAGAGTTTACAAAACATTTTCAGACTCATTATTCATTTAATCCTCTCAACAGCTGGACTGTTATTCCCATTTCTACAGATGACAAAACTGAGTACAGAGAAAAGCTAAATGGCTCCCCAGTCTAATAAGGGGAAGAAATAAAATTCTAATCCATTTCTCTGAATCCAAATCCAATCTTATGATCATGTCCATCCAATGGGCACATTTAAAATGCTTATAAAGCATTTATTCTTTTGATTATGTTAGCTAAATTTTTAAAGCCTCACTCTTTATGGCTGACATAAAAATTGACTTCATTTCATCCCTGACCGAATTATTTTTAAAGTCTCCAATTGAGAGAGGCTGGATGAACTAGAGTTTTATTAGTACTTAGGAGAGGCTGTGGATGCGCAAGAATTCTCTCTGCCCACTTCCCCACCTTACCTTGTACCCCAGCTGGGCTGTGGCTCACCTGGTGAAGAAATTCCGGCCATACTTTTGCCAATGATCTTTGAGAATGTCCTCCACACTCTGCTTGCGGGTGGCTAGGATGGAGAGCCAGGCAAGGACAGCCCACAGTCCATCTTTCTCACGGATGTGGTCAGAACCTGGAAGGGGGAGAGCAAGCTGCTGTAAGAAACGTGCTTCTCCCAGTACCTGAGAAGGTACTTGATATGGTTTGGCTCTGCATCCCCACCCAAATCTCATGTTGAGGGAGGGACCTGATGGGAAGTGATTGGATCATGGGGGGCAAAGTTCCCCCTTGCTGTTCTCGTGATAGTAAGTGAGTTCTCATGAGATCTGGTTGTTCAAAAGTATATAGCACTTCCCCCTTCGCTCTCTCTCTCCTGCAGCCGTGTGAAGAAGGTGCCGGCTACCTCTTCATCATTCTGCCATGATTGTACGTTTCCTAAGGCCTCCCAGCCATGGTTCCTGTACAGCCTGCAGAACTGTGAGTCAATTAAACCTCTTTTCTTCATAAATTACCCAGTCTCAGGTAGTTCTTTATAGCAGTGTGAGAACAGACTAATACAGTACTCAACAGTAGGTGTGCAGACCCAAATAAAGGAGGCACACTGCCTGACTGAGGACTTGGGTACACAGGAGGAATCACATATTAAGTAGGCAACATGATACTGAAAAGAAATTGATGCTTCCCAAAGTGATTTAGAAATTTAAGGCATAAGTCAATAAAAGTGTCAGTGAGATAATTAGGTGGAATTTGATATATCAGTTATAAAGTATTAATGTGAAGAAAAAACACAATAGATCTTAAATGAACAAACAGCAGAAGAACATGACCATTATAAAATTTCAATAATTCAAATAGTCTGGTAGCTTAACAGAACAACAGAGTGCATCTGGAAAGAGATCCAAGCACACATGAGGCTTGAGTGTATGACAAAGGTCTCACTGCAAGGCTGTGGGAAAAGAGTAGATTACTTTTTAAATGGCATTTGGATAACTGGATAAATAGCTTTAAAAAATTGTTTTCTTCCCTATAAAACACCATAACAAAAATAATTCCAGTTGAACTAAAAATTCGAATGTAAAACCTGAAAGCTTTTAAATACTAGTATATATTATATTAATATACATTTCTTTTTATATATTTACATATATAAATCTTAGGGGTGATAATGTAAATTCAGTATTCATAAAAGAAAACATTGATGTATTTATCTACTTAAAAATCAGCATTTCTATACTGTAAAACTACTATGGACAAAATTAAAAGCCCATTGACAAACTTTAAAAAATTAAAGAGATCTGGTTGTTTAAAACTGGATAGCACTTAAGGTAGATGTTTAATACTATATATATATATATATATATATAATTTTATTTTTTGAGACGGAGTTTCGCTCTTTTGCCCAGGCTGGAGTGAAGTAGCATGATCTTGGCTCACTGCAACCTCTGCCCCGCCAGGCTCAAGCGATTCTCCTGCCTCAGCCTCCTGAGTAGCTGGGATTATAGGTGCCCGCCACCATGCTCAGCTAATTTTCGTAGTTTTAGTAGAGACAGGGTTTCGCCATGTTGGCCAGGCTGGTCTCGAACTCCTGACCTCAGGTGATCCATCCGCCTCGGCCTCCCAAAGTGCTAGGATTACAGGCGTGAGCTACTGTGCCCAGCCACATTTGATATATTTTAAGGCAGATGTTTAATACATTCAATATAGAAAAAATTATTATGTATGAATAAGAAAAAAGAATTTCAATAGAAAAACAGGCCAAGGATATCAATAGGCGATTTGCTAAACAATACACATACACATATACACCTAACCAATTGGTATAATAAAAAGCTGGTGTTATTTTTAAGAAGAAAAATTAAAGTTAAAACCACAATGAGAAACTGCTACTTGCTTGACAAAAGGTATAAAAATCCACAAGTGTAAAAATCTGAACAGCCAGTGCCAGGAGAATAAAAGGGAAATGGGATTCCACCATAGAGCTGGTGGGAGTGGACGCTGGCACAATCCTTCTGGACATCAATTTGGCAAAAAAGGATCAAAGCCTTCAAATTGGGCCTACTCATGGATCCAGCAACTCCAAGACACTGTTCTTCAACCATTAACGTTTGGTTAAACAAACCTTAATGATGTCTCTTAAAGGAGACATCTGTCTCCTGCTAAGGTCCTTGCTAAAATCTTTAACAAAATTTTTAAATGGGCTTCTCGGGAGTATGTGCTTATATGCATGGACACCCTTTTCCAAGAGCCTGATATGGAACACAATTGTCATTTTTTGCCTTTAAACTCCTTATTCTGAAAGAAAGCAGTCTACATGGAGCCTTATTTTCTGATTTCTGAATAGAACTGTATACAATTGCTCTATAATCACGCTCTCACATTATCCTATGTTGAATTCTTTATGTGCCTGCCCTACTGCACTTCCCGCTGGGTCTTATTCTTCTTGGAATTGTTAGAGTATCTAGCACCATGCTGGGTATGCAGGAGGCACGTGGTGTTTTTCCTTCCTCTCTTCATCTTTTCAGACCCAGCTCAAATGTCCTCCCTTTTTTAAGACTAGCTCCCAACTTCCCTAGGCAATCATGAACTCCCTTCTCTTTCTTCTCCTATAGCAACTTGCACAAAACATCTGGGGTGGCATCAGCCTCCTCGAGTCTCAACCATCTGTTTGTGAGCCTTTCTCCCCACTAACTGTGTGCTTCTTAGGGGCATCTCTTATTTATCCTTGTAATTAAGTCTGGTGACTAGCATAGCACAAGGAATACGGTAAATAACTAATTATGAAAGACTGTGTGAATGAATCAACCAATCAATTTACTCCAACACTTTCTCTTTCTATTTTTGGTTCTTAAAAAAACATGACTTTTTCTTTCAAAAGACTTTTCTCTTCAATAGGAGAAGTTAACAGTCCTCAAAACCCGGATGCCAGTAAAACTAGAGAGTAGGCAATATTTTTAGTGCTTTATATAACATATTTTAAAAATGTTTACCTAATTTTACTATCTTTAGACTTTTATTTGCCCTTACTGCTATTTTAAGGAGCAGAAAGCTCTCTGGCTCTTACGGCTTTTGCAAATGATATGTTTTGGCAACAGTTCATCCTGAGAAGCAAGATTCTGGCAGCTTCCCTAATATATTGGGAATTCATGACAGCAGTATACAGCTTGGAATTATTTGTCTGTGCTCCACTGGGTTTTTTTCTTCCTTCTTTTTTTTTCCTTAATTTTTTTTCTTTTTTCTCTTTTGGCTAGACTGAAAGCATAGAAGGCAGTGTTCCTTTGTGGCTTTTCCTGCCCTAAGTAAGGAACTTGATTTTTTCTTTTATGTGGAAATGAAAATAAAATCTAAAAATCTTACCCAACTCTGGCCAAGTTACTTGGAGATAACTAAATCATACACCTAATACTATAAACAAAATACCTGCCCTGGGTAAGGTATCTGATTCCAATTGCATAATCCTCAGCCTCTTTGGATATTCTGGTTCATCACTAATCACCTTGGATGTATCAAAAACTCCAGGTAATTCAATTAATACTCAAGAAGTTGGAGCAAATTTCATTTTCTTCACGGTTCTGATGAATGACACCAAGTTTCCAGTGGAAAATACCAATGGTGCAGGTACATGTTTCTAAAGCTATTCTTTTTGCAGTTGTGGCTCAGTAGATAAAGCTTGATACTTAAGAATCAGATAAACCTGAATTTGAGGCTCTGTTACTTGTAAACTACTTGAATTTGGACAAATCACATTTTCTGAGCCTCAGTTTCTTAAACTGCAAAACAGAAACAATGCTAACTTCTCTCTCATAACTGTGAGAAATTACTACGAAAAAGCAAGTAGAAATATTTTATACATTGTGAGGTGTAATGTAACTACTAGATACTGTTTTGAATAAAAGTATTTTATGGAAATACTTTATTTTATGGAAATATTTTATTTTATGGAAAAATAAAAGGATTTTATGGAAAATTATTACATTTTCCACTGACTTTATTATGCTTTTAAAAATAATGCTCCTTGACTGTACATATTGGAGAAGAAAATGGAAGAATATAACCTAATATGCTCTTTCCTCTGGGCACTGGGATTACAGTGTTTTTTTCCTCCTTCCTTATTTTCTCATAATGAACATAAATTACTTGTTTCATTATGTTTTAATTTTAGAAAGAAAACAAAGCCAAGCTCATTTAACTGTGAGAAAGGTAAAACATTCTGGGCAAGGACTTCTAGTCCCAGCTGGCACAAAAGACAGTGGTGGGTTTTGCACTGGGTCTCTTCACCCTTGCTCCGCTCAGGGACAGGAATTCACCCTTTCAGCATCTTCAAACACCTGTCACTTTACTTCGGCCTAATCAGCACCTTGTGATAAGCACATACTCGGCTCAGCCAGGGCACATCCTGGGTCTCAGCCAAGAAAAATGTCAACCATTCCTGAGGGAGCCAAGAGCTAACAGTTTAGGGATTGGGTTACATTTACCAGTATGGGCATCTCAGGAGCTGTCCTGGCTTCTGCCCCTGCCAGGTGACAGGCCTGAGGATGGGGACATGGCAGCTGAAAAACAGCTGCATGGAGTTCCCTGAAAGTACCAGTGTCTATCTGTCTCTTTCTTTTTCTGTCAATTTCTCTCTCTCCTCCAGCCCCCTGAACATACAGTTCTCACTTCCTGGAAAGCCCACTCCACATACACCTACTAGCCTGGCTAACATGTCCTGCAATTACTTTCAACTTCAGTCTTATCCAGGATGCCCTCCCCATGCCCTCTGTGCTTCTACCACTCCCTGTGATCACGCCGTACCCTAGACTATGAGTTGTACTCCCCAAACAGGGGTTGGCCCAAAGTCAGTTGTTAAGACAGTCTGCCCAAAGAATGGCCGGGCCCCAGTTGACTGGCTGGGAGGCTCAGGTGACCTGCTGTGTCTGCAGTCCTGTCCTCTTGGCCTTCCACTGCAAAAACAACTTCACTTGGAAAGGAAGGTTAGCTCCTCAGAAAGCCTTTTCCAGACCACTCCAGCCCCCAGGAGGCTGGCGCCAGGAACTGTCAGGCCTTCCACTTAGCAATGAGGCCTGACCTGCCTCATTACTGCCCCTGGAACTTGGTTTCCTTTCCATAAGGTGCCTTTGGAAGAAGGTAGTTTAAGTGCCTGATAAGCAGGAACTGTGTCCTAACACAAACTTCACTTTACACTCAACAAATGTGAATCAGTGCCAGCATATACCAAGCACATAAGAAGATACCAAGATGCACAAGGCGTGTCCCCTGCCCTCACAGATGAGCACAGACATACAGGTGAGGGAGACAGGCAGATAACAGTTTAACTGAGTGAGTTATGATTAGGGTATAAGCCTAGTTCTACTGGGGTACTGTCTAGGCTATCCCCAGACATGGGGTGCTACAATCTTCCCCTGTGGGCTTTGCCGACAGGGAAATGTACTCAGTAGCTATGCAAGTTAGGATGGGCAGAAAGCCAGAAAGAAAATCTAATCTCCTACACCACAGAACTAAGTTAGGCACCCTAAGAATAAAGCTCCCAAAGTACCCCTGTACTTCACCTTCTATTGCTTTGCACACTTGTAAGTCATGGAGCCCTCTATGAGAAGGCCTTGTTCACCATGTGTCCCAGAGTCTAACTCAGTATCCAGGATAAAGTCAAAGTTCAATAAATATTTGAGGAATGAATCAACGCAAAATGTACAAACATGAAGGACTTTTCATAAGAAACTAAAATTAAAAGAAATTTGCAAAGCGTTAATGTTGTATTTCTTTATCACTCCTTTATGATGCATTAGCACTAGAACCTTTAAAGATAGGACAGGGAAAAAATATTGCTAGCCTCTAGACCTGACCGGATCATAACTTACTATCTCTAAGTGATACCAAGTTCATCATCAACCTGGTTTCCCATCGCTCTTTCCCAAGTCCCCTATTTTCCTGAGGAAGGGTTCAAATGCATGGTATTGTATACTATTCAGTGACTTCATTTTCAAAGTCCCAACAATTCTAAGGTGGGATGGAACTGACCGTCTGCCCTCTGCCATTGTGTATAAACATGTACATAATCATCCATGGTTAGGAAGAAAAAACAGCTTTGTACCATGAGATCAACAAACAACAACAGGCTCATCCTGTCTAGTTCTGGTCCCCATTTATCCGTGGTGTTTGTAATGCTGACCTCTGAAGAAGTAAGTGTCCTAGCTTCTGTGATTACCATATCCAGGTGAGAAAGCTGCTGCTCCTCCAGCACAAACAGACTAATGTATAATGTATACAAACAGACTAATGTATAATGTTAGTAATATTCCAAGATTGTTCTTCAGATGCTAGTGGTTTGTTTTACTCAGTGGGCCAGTCCTGAAGTTAGACTCCTTTGCACCTCTTTGCAAGCAAACTTCTTTTCTTTTTTAAAAGCGCATTTCTTCCCACAAAGACCTTAGGGTTCCCAACCCTGGACTGTGGAGTGGAAGTGGTGTTGAGTCATTACAGGGGTCCCAGACTACGGCAAGAGGTGAGGTATGGATTCTCCATTGAGGTGGGTGGTTAAGCCAGAAAGCAGTGACCAGTCACTATGGTTCCAGCATCATACAGGAATTTACATCAGATACCTTTTAAAGTTCTTTCTTTTCCAACAGCAGGAATCTGTTTGTCTAAATGGAAGGTGCCAAGTGAATAGTGTTCACGAACGCATTCAACAAGCATTTACTGAGCACCTGTTCTATGCTGGGCTCTAAGGGAGGCTCGAGGGACACAATGCAGGATAAGATACATAAGATCTCTGTCCTCATGGCATATACAGCCTAGTGGAGCCAACAGACATTAATCGAATAACCATAAGTAATTATAAAATCACAGCTGCAACAAGTACAACGAAGAAGAGGTACATGGTGCCACAAGAGCCAATAATCAGGTGATTTGGCCCACTCTGAAAGGTCAAGGAAGTGTTTTTGAGAAATTGTCTCTGCTATCGCCTGGAAAAATACAGAAATAAAGCACTCTGTGCTCAATTAAGCTATAGAATTCAAATGTTTCAAAGTTCATAGAGTCACTAATGTCTACCCTGAGAAACTCTATGAAAGAACTGTTGGAAACATTCACTAGCAAGGGGCATGGTTGCTAAAAATTAACTCCTCTATAAATAAGAAGATCAAGAGTTCAGATAAATAAGCCCAGCTGTACTCATTCACAACAGCGATCTATGGCTATGCAGCCTGGCTGTTTAAATGTTTATCTCAGAAATATTACACAACAATTTTCTTTTTTTGAAGAGAGAGAGAGAGAGAAAGAGCTTGTGATTATCCTCATGATAATGAAGAGCATTCTCTCTTTGGATATGAAATATACCAAGGAGAAGCTAAAACCATGATTGGTACTAGGTATTTGTTGAGTGTGTTAATAAATGAGAACAAACTTTAACAATAGTCTAAAGTCTAACACTTTGGTTCAAAGAAATCAATTCCACAAACATAACATGAGAGACTTCCCTTGGCAAATAGTTCTAGGTAAAAACTTTAAGGGTTTAATTACCCACAACCTTACGTGGGCTAAACAGTATTATGTAACTTCCCAAAAACTAACACAAAGGAAAGTTATGTCAATAAAAATACAGTGTCCTAATCACTAGAAATAATCATCCCACCCCACTCTTCACTTGCCAGGCCAACCCTGGAAGATTTGGGCTCAGTTCTGGGCATCACCTTCTAAGAGTGGCATTGGCAAACTCAGAAGCACCTAGAGGCTGGCGCTGAGTCTATAAACAGTGTAAAATGAGGAACGACTGGAGGAAACAAAGATGGATGGCCTGAAGAAGGAAGGACCTGAGAGCTGCTTCTTGTATTTGAAGGCCTGTCGTGTAAGAGGAGCAGCTTGTGCCATCCTGTCTTCAGGCCTGTTCCCTGCCAGTCAGCACCAGGGATTCCTATTTGGCTCTGGGGCTCTGATCCCTCTTGCCCAAGGCTTCCCACATGGGTCTGTGGAAAAAGATGTTACTGTACATACTACAAAATGATGATAATAATAATCATTATTGCGGTGATGATATTGTATAATATCATCATAATTATTATATATAGTGGTAAACTATATTTAGGCAAAACTGTACTAACAGAATTCTTTACGGCAGAATGTTCTGGAATCTTCAAATGCTAATATCATTGTGAATATCCAAGACAGAGAAGTGTGGTCCAATTTTCCCAATTTTTCTTGACCTCTAGAACCCTCTCATGGAACTAGTATTCTTCCACATACCCACATGCTCTGGGAAACCTGACTCTAGACTTTTATCTTTTCACTAGGCTCAACACTGATACAGGTACAGGGCAACAGGAAACCAAAGGTTTTGACACAGTTGCTGCCTTCAAAGACATCTTCAGTCATAAAGAATGACTGATGCCAGGCCTGAACTAGATGACACTGTGAGGAGTTTCATGGGAGAAGACCACCTCATAGGCTCATTGGGCATTCATGTAGTATCCCTCAGAATAGCATGGCACCATGCCCATTATATGAAGTAGAAAAGGACTAAGCAGTGGCCTTGTAATCTCTGATTTAAACACCCACAACTTTGGGAAACTGTCTAGCCTTTGTTGTGGAAGTTGTTCAACCCCAAGACTCATCCAGCCTTCTTCATACCTTCCAATTCCATCAAGGCAGTTCATTGCCAAGGAATATTACCACTCTCGAAAATATCAAGTTGCTTAGAACTTTGTAAATATGTGCCTCCAATTTAGCAGCTCATTCTACCTGCTCTACCTCCAGACTTATAGGAAAGGAAATGAAATCAGTATTCTGTTCTGTTTAACCTGGCATGAATTGCAACTCAATTGCAAAGCTGAGAGAATGCTTGATTTTGATCTTCTTCTCTTCACTAAAGGGTGACAGTAGAGTACTATAGGACCAAGATCAGCGCATTTACTTAAAAATATTGGGTAGAGGGAATAAAAGGAGAAGAGATGCAGTCACTTAACTACCTTATAACCTGGCCGGAGACTGATACATGGGACAGGGCCACACACTTGAACAGATGTTTAGGAAAGAGAGACTGATACAGGCAGCATGAGGTAGCAGAGAAGGTCGTGAAGGAGGTGGGAGTTTGGGTCAACATTTGGACAAGCAGAGAGGAGGAAGGAGAGCACAGAGAGTGAGGTCTATAGGTCTTGGGTCATCCCCTGAGAATACTATGTACCCTTCTTTCACTCTAATATTAATACAATTACACAGACATCCTCAGGCACAAGGATGTATTTTTAATTTCTTGATCACCTAGCAACTTAGTTCCACCCTCATGTTCTTCCTTCATTTAGCCTTGATTACTCTGCTATAGAAAACTTGGGCCTATAAAAGAGAAAGATTTAATGCTGTGCTGAAACCTCTTCTTAAATAAAAACAAAAAACCGACTTGCTCCACTGTATTTCTTCTCAGAAATGAAAACATTTATAAAAGTTTCTTTGACCACCGAAGGAAGAAAAATCTGTTTATCGCTCTGTTTAATCCCTGCAGACCAATGACCATGCTACCGAAGAGGCCCCCCAGCTTCCTGTCTGAGTCGATGTGATCCTCTGAAAGTAAAATTAGCCTTTCTGGCTGAATGTGCTCACCCCTTTTCAAATGTGTACACTTCATCAGGGTTGTTATAAATAATTTGTGCCTTGATTTAGGACACATCGGCTACTGTTGCTATTTCAGTGCTACCTTAGCAGTCTAAGCTTTTACTGGAAATAGTGGTTACAGGGAGGAAAATGCTAGCACAGGAGTGTGACTTACCGGTCCCGAAGCTCTCCTCCCCACAAAGGGACAGTTTGCTCGCATCCATCAAATTCCCAAAAAACTTCCAGCCAGTTGGGGTCTCATACAAAGCAATCTTTGTAGCATTAGCCACCCTTCAAAGGCATGAAATCAAAGTTACATCACAGCAGGACTGTTAGCGTAGCCACGTGAGGGACGGAAAAGGGCAATCATTATTGTAATCAAGGGTCCCATTTAGCATTGCTCAGAGTCATACATAATTCTAAGATTGGTGGAAAATCATAAGAGAAACCTTGGGCACAATGGGCTATTATATGTGGATTCAGAGAAGGCGGAAGAAGAAAGAATTAATTCAGATCATGGAGTTTAATATTTTAGAAGAAGCATCCGTAGTAAAATGTTCAGGGCTGCTGTTTAGGCTATTTAAACCCACATTTTGGATACAGACTGCGTCTATAATCAATCTACAAAGAAGAGAAGAATGATGTTTTGATGCACCTGTAATCACAGAAGCATGACATACTGGGTCTGGGCAGTTAGCAATTTACAGAGAAAGAAACAGGGCCCAGAATGTTATGTGATCAGACCAAGGTCACAAAGCCAGGATGACCGACCGCCCAGTATTCAGCTGTCTGGTCAGTGCTGCTTTTGTCTCATCAGAAGTCTCCCCAGGGGAAACGTCCAGTGGGGTCTCCCCTAAGTATCGACTTCACCCACACTGATTAGCGGTTCCCCTTCCCTTCTAACACATCTTTTATTTCTCTCTAGGTATCTTTAGACTATTTAAAACCTTTGAGCGACTTAAAAAAAAAATTCCTTTCCCTTTGAACATGAAAAGTTACCTGATAAGTTCCATTCACTGTTTGAGTGAGATTTGCTTCCCAGAATGTTTGCCTTATTTCCAGGGAAGCAATGTCAGCTTTGCATTCTGATATTTGAGGAAAAATCAAATCTATGATTTTGAAAACTATGAAAGTACAATAAACTTTTATTTGGGTAATGAGGTAGTTCAGTTGTGCTTCTATATGTGGATTATCAATTTTTCCAAAAATTGGAATTACACTGCTCTTGGATGACATAGAAGGTATTCCGGGACCTGACAGGCCTAACATATGACAGTGTGACCTCAAACCAGCTCATAATTTCAAATGCAGGACCTGGCGGTAGACGTGCTGGGCTCAAATGCTAGCTCTAATTTGGTGGTGAGATCTTGGACAAGACTGTTAACTTCCCTGACTTTCCATTTCCTCTTCCTTAAAATGAGGTCTGCTGTGAGGATCAATTGAGATGGTGAATGTAAAAAACACTATACAAACTACAAACCACTATATGGATATTAGTGGCTATTTTCTTGTTAGCTGAAGCTAACACCAATTCTATAACCATCTAGCACCAATTCTATAACCATCTCCCCTCTACAGAAAACAACTGCATGGCCCAGTGGGTGGGAGCAAAGGCTCTGGGTTCAAATCCTGAGTCAACCATTTACCAGCTGGGTGACCTCGGGTAAGTTACTTCTTCATCCTTTGGTTTTCCCACCAGAAAAATGGTGTTAAATACAGCATTTACCTCATGGGGTTCATCTGAGAAGTAAATGAATTAAAACATGCAAAATATTTAGTGTCTACAACAAAGTAATGTTCAATAAATATCAGCTATTATTATAAGAGCCTAGAGATATATTACAGCCTACTTTCCTCCCTGGCCTTGACCTTTTATTCATTCATTCATTCTTTACCTTTTATTCATCAAACATTTCCTGCACACCTGACATATTTCAACTAATGTTTTCCCTGGTCCTCATCTGTTATGACTTTAATTTTTCAATTTTTTAAGTGTGATCTAACAAGCCACCTCAAAGCCTTTGTACAATGAAGTGATATATAAACATTCACTGTGTTTGTGTGGGCATGAGCGATCCAGTTGTTGAAACTCTAAAATTACTTCAAACTGCTCTTTCACCCACACTCTGTACACACTGCAAAAGGAAAGTGATCCTCCAGAATGATGTCTTGAGTACTTCCATTGTTATTCATTAACACTCAACTATTCATTAACTTTAAAAAATTATATGTGTGTGTTTGTTCTACTATGTGGCAGGCACACTATGGTCAGGCAGAGTCCAGGATGGTGAACAAGACAGTCCTTTCTCTGTAGAAGTATACAGTCTAGCAGGGCAGCCCATCAAGAAAACAGGCTACTAGAACAGTGTGGTAAGTGCCAGGAGGAGGAGGCCCAGGGTGCCAAGGGAGTGCGGAGAGGGGCATTGAATCCAGAAAAAGCCACCCATCCCCTCACACAAGAATCGCTCAGCACACTCTGTGCATCAGATGCCCATGCTGAAAGGGAAGGACATGTGTTCCAGGCACAGTGAAGGGTACGGTGAAGACTGGGACGACCCAAGACAGGAAGGCCAAGGGAATGGAGACACCTACCGGTCCAGGGCACCACTTGTGGGCATGCTCCGTGCAAAGCCGCGGACCCCAGTCTGCTGGAAATACGGAATGCTGAAGATGTTGGCAGCAATGACAGCCACAGAGTCTGAAGGGTTCACAAAGAACCCATGCTTGCCCAGAATCATGTTTCGATCCTTGGGGAGAAGAGAGGATCAAAGAAAGACCTTTTAATCAAACTACAAGAAATCAAACTATCTTTCATGGGGGTTTTATAAAATGTAAAACTATAAAATTTGAAATTGATCTCTTTTCCGTACTGCATTTTTAACACTGGGTTTTATTTTCAATGGGTTTATACAGTACCACTGGGCCAAAGGCACCTCCATGCCAAAGAGTTAAAACTGTTTTCAATTAAAGTCCAAGCCCTACCTCCTTTTGAGCTGAGTCCTCTGTTCTCTCTCCAGAGGCCAGCTAACTTTAACCTCCTAGACTTTTTCCAGACTCTGGAACCAATCATCTTTTTCCCAGGGGAGGAGAAAATGCAATGAGAGAAGAAATATTGGCTGTTTACATAGTTTGGTAGGTCTACTGGGTAAACTGTGTACCACAGTCTGTGTACCACGGTAACTGGGAGGGTGGCCAAAAAACACTCCCAGCATGCACTGCATCACAAAGATGTACTACAGAATAATGTCTGCTGGAACCCCTTTAATTTCCCAACATTTTGATAGGGGAAAAATTATTTTTCAGGAAACAATGGATTCTAGCTAATGGTAACACTAGCAACAACAAAAATATATTTTCAACTAAGTAAATGTATACAGTGCCTACCATCAGTGAGATACCAGGGATATAAACCTAAGACACATCTCTTCCTTGTCTGGTACATAGTCACCCTTGTAAATAAAACAGCTTATTTCTAAACACTTTAATTGTAGAGAATGATTAAAATGTTAATTCTTTCAATATCATCTTCATATAGGCAATGAAATTACAGCTTCAATATTCAGCTCATGTGAATGAATGAATGGGTGTATTATAAGATTACAAAACCTTGTCCAGAGATTAAATAAGTAGCCAGCTGCTGGTTGAGGGCAGAAACCTACCTTAAGACAGGCATCTAGAACTCACCCAGCTCAGGAAATACCAGTCATTCTATCATAATCAGAACCTAATCATTGTGCCACTGTTAGCAAGTATGGATGTCTGAAATTAAACGTGTGGGTTTCATTTCAATGACTCCTATTCCTGTTCAAGAGGGGCTTCTAATAATTTAGTTCTGACCTCGGGTCAGAATGAGGGATCCTTAACAGTTACTCCCTGGGTCTGGCAGAAGCAGCCCACTTTTTTCCCCATCTGCAGGATCAGGCCTGGCCTGCACCAGAGTTCACTTAAATGTACTTATACCCACCCCATCTCCATCAAAGGCAGCCCCAAAATCATGCTCTCCTGACTTCATGGTCTCCACCAGGTCAGCTGCATAGGTGAGGTTGGGGTCAGGGTGGTGGCCTCCAAAGTCCTCCAGAGGAACACAGTTAACTGCCGAGTTCGCAGGGGCACCGAGTTCTTCACAGAGGATCTTCTTTACATACGGTCCCACAACTATATACAGCATGGAATAAAAGTATACAGAATCAGAAAATAAAACTCCTTAAAGTATGAGGATTCAGGGGTGAGGTGGATGCACTCTGGGGAGAAGAATGGCATGAGAAACAACAGGAATGTGTGAAATGTGTTCAGGGACTAGTGGAGAGATACGCCTGACTGAAGAAGAATGTTCTCTAAAAAGGAACAATGAGAGATTATGTTGGAAAAGGTGGGGCCAGTTCATGAAGGGCAGAGTGGGGAAGGGAAAGGAAACCAACCATTATGAAGGCCCTATTGTATACTTGTGCTTTCCCATTCAGTCCTTCAGAAAAGCTCAGAAGGTTGTATAGCTTAGAGCTTAAGAGCCTGGACTCTGGAATCAGAGTGTCTGGGTTCAAATCCCAGCTCTGCCAATCATTGGCTGTATAATAATTTTGGGAAAGTTATTTAAACTTTCTGTGCCTCAGTCTCTTCCATCTGCAAAATGAGGGTAGTAATGCTAACTACCTAACAGGATTGATGTAAGGATTAAATGAGTTAATAGTTATGAAGTACTGAGAATAGTCCCTGGCAGATATGTTATAAATGTTTATATTATGATTATCACCTGCAGTTTACAGATACATTGGAATGCTGGTGTTCTGAGGTAAAGACATTTGCCCAAACTTACATGGCTAGGAAAAGTGGGAATTGGGATTCAGAACTGTTATCTTTCTACTATGACAAGCTAGCTGACAAACTGATTAAAAAACCACAAACAGGCCGGGTATGGTGGCTCACACCTGTAATTTCAGTACTTTGGGAGGCTGAGGCAGACAGATCACATGAGGTCAGGAGTTTGAGACCAGCCCGGCCAACATGGTGAGACCCTGTCTCTACTTAAAAAATAAATAAAAAAAAAAAAATATATATATATACACACACACACACACACACACACACACACACATACACACAGACACACACACACACGCATACACAAAGATTTGCCAGGCGTGGTGGCGGGTGCCTGTAATCCCAGCTACTCAGGAGGCTGAGGCAGGAGAATCGCTTGAACTTGGGAGGCAGAGGTTACAGTGAGCCGAGATTGCACCACCGCACTCCAGCCTGGGCAACAGGGCAAGACTCTGTCTCAAAAAAAAAGAAAACAAAAAACCCACCACCAACAACAAACAACAGGAGAAGCCAGTTACATATGTTTACAGTGACATTTTATATAACTACCAAGAACATGCATCTCTGAAATGCTGAGAGAGTATTTTCATCAAGGATGGTACTAATCCCAATACAGTACATGCCCCAGAGGTCAGAACACTGTAGAATAAGTGTGTCCTATGAGGGGTCACCTGTTAAGCAGGTTACTGACACACCACAGAATGAGGTCAAGGCAGCCAGGGCTGAGGGATATAGAAGTGAAAGCATTAGATGAACAGCCAAAAGACCTGGAGAAAAGTAGTCTACTTCCTGAGAAGCTCCTCTTACCCAATGCCCTCCTCACATGCCCCATTCTCCGGCCAGCCCAGGCCTCTCGTTTCCCTAATGTGACATCCATTTTTAAGCCTTCATGCCTTTGCCACAGCCACCGACTCCATGAGAATGACCATTGCTTGATTTTTCATCACTCTAGATCTTTCTTTCATAAGAACTGAGTTGGATGCCACTTCTTCCAGGAAACCTTTCTTATACCTAGTCAAATTATGCCTTCTTCCAACCCCAAAGAGAATACTTGAAATTCCAACTCTCATTTTGTTGGCCTGGCAGGAGTTAGTTTTTTAGGGATTTTTTGTTTTTTTGAGACGGAGTCTCGCTCTGTCGCCCAGGCTGGGGGGCAGTGGTGTGATCTCCACTCACTACAACTTCCGCCTTCCGGATTCAAGCTAGTCTCCTGCCTCAGCCTCCTGAGTAGCTGCGATTACAGGCATGTGCCACCACACCTGACTAATTTTTTGTATTTTTATAGAGACTTTTATAGAGACGGAGTTTCACCATGTTGGTCAGGCTGGTCTCGAACTCCCGACCCCATGATCCACCTGCCTCAGCCTCTCAAAGTGTTGGGATTACAGGTGTGAGCCACTGCGCCTGACCCCAGGGTTAGTTTCTTACTCACCTCGTCTCCCCAAACATTGCACATTCTTTGAAGAAAGTAATCTGCCCAGTTCCTGCCTATTCCCCAGGCATGCATGTTGCAGGTATGCAATACACATCAGTTGAATGGTTTAAAATGACAGAATCGCTTTTGTCTGAGTAAGGCCTCCATTCTATGAGAGTCCAGAGGCCAGCTAGGACCCCACAGAAGAAGTTTCAAGGATGGAAGGTTTTAGTTCACCAGGAGAAGACTTTCTGTGGTTTGCAGTGTCACAGGAATCCCTGAATTGCAACACTAAAAGGGTTCAATCGCAGGCAGAAAGGCTTCTCCAACCAAGCAGATGTATGTGTATAGGTTTCAGGGATTCTCATATACCTACATGTCTGAGAAAACCTCGTGGTTCTGGTTCACAGTGATAGCTGCCCTCTCTATGGACCTGACCACACAACCCACGGAGGAAGAAGAGAGGGCTGTACACATCCTGTTGTTCCTGAATTTAATCCTCAGCTTGCTCCTGCCCTCTTCTAAGAAAAGGAGCATGTGGGGGCAGGTGAGTGGGGGTGTGGGGCTCAGGAGTATGTTTATCACATCTCTCAAATGACCGTCGTCTCAGAAATACATGGGGGTGTGCAGCAAGAACGTAAGGTATCTTCTGAGGGGGAGGGAGAGTCCACAACAGCAGTTGCATGTTACTCAGAACCTGATGCTTAATGTGGAAACGCTGACCTTCACACGAGCTTACCACGAGGAGTGTCTCTACTATTTTTGCTACATATAATTAGATTTTTATCTGTGTGAATATTGCTCTGGTTGCAAAATAACTCTATTTAAAAACCATCAGAGAGACTTGAGAAAAGGCTTGTTGACGCATCATGATACACACAGAAGAGGGCAACTTCCTATCCTCAAGAGATGGGAATTGAAAAGAAATGATTGTATACCTCCATGCATAGCATCAATACGGATCTTCAGTCGGTTTGGCCCAGAAAGTAGTTCTTTCAGTGCACTGAAATCAAAGATGCTTCTCAGCATTGTAGCGTAAGCTTCTACCGAATCCACAATTTCCACTGTGAGAACAAGCAGCATTAAAAGATGGAAGGACTAAACACATTTAGAAATACTATATTCTGATGTGATTATATTACTGTAAACCTGCTATTGCTATTTTAAAAGGACAATTACTGAACAGCTCCAATAATACGACTGTTAAATGATATCCAATACTATCTAATACTACCAATCCTTATCTAATAATAACAATTTTCCTGAGAGGTAAATGTTATTAGTCCTATTTGATAGATGAGGAAACTCAACGTGTGAAGGGTTAAGAAACTTGCCCACACAACTTGGATGAGGCACACAGGGGATTTTCAACAGAGGTTGTATAAATTCTGCTATGCCACCACAGTGCTTCCCCATTCGTCATCTTGAGAGGTATGTTTTGGTGTTATAGAGAGCAGAAAATGTAATGCCTACTTTTCTTTCCTTTTCTTTTTCCAAGTCCATTGTCATCAAGACGTAATGGTACTAAGTGGAAAATGAAATTTTTTAATGAATCACTTTTCACAGGTACTGCTTAAGGAATAAAACAAAAATAAAACTTATATAAATATAAGAACTTAGTATTGTTGTTCTTGTTGGATATTCAGGGCTTCTGAACATTTTCAAAACTGTTGGATATTCAGGGGTTCTGAACATTTTCAAAATATGAAGAATTTAAGAAACTCTCTACTGGTATCTTCTGAACCTCAAGAATGTCTTCGAGATGATCAAAGTGTCACTTTATCTTTGTTAGGATGCAATTGTCAGCTCTCCATGAGTAGGTTCAAACAAAAAAATGCAATCCATCCTTTAGCCAGGAACTAAATGACTAATAAAATGCATTCCATAAAGTTGCAATCCAGAAGAAAGTAAACATGTTAGGGCAAAGTCAAAACGCAAGTTCATTGCCAATCATCTCATCCTCATTTTATTAATCTGAATAATTTTATAAATATTTATTCTGTCAATTATTACAATAATTCAACAACAAAATGTTAGCCACAGCTGCCTATGTAGGGAGTTGCAATTTGGTCCCCCCAAAATAGTCTGATTGATTTTACTGAATGAGGAAAACTAAAATGGAAAGTGTAGTCTTGCGAATCATTCAAACCTGAGTTGAAATCCTGGTTTTGCCATTCACTGACTGTGACCTTGAGCCTGTTACTTAATCTCTCTCAGCCTTTGTTTCCTCATCTGTAATAGTGAATGCTGACAGTGCTGCCCTGACAGATCTACTGTGAGAATAAAATGGATTAACGTGTGTAAAGACCTTGGCATGTGGCAAGAGGTCAACAAAAGTTAACTATGAATGTAATCTTACGGGTCTTCTAGTCAAGGCATGAAAACTGAGGCCTAGAGTGTTGGAAATGACTTACCCAATGTCATGCAGCTGATCGCTGGCAGGGCCCAGGGAGCCCAGGTCTCTGGACTCCCAAACCTAATTCCAGACTTGTTAATTAACTAACACTTGCAAAGCTTACAGACCACTCATGGAAATCTTTCCAAAGCTGAAGACCCTCTACTAAAACGTTGAAAGGAAAATCGCTCAACTTGGAAATAGGAGTGGGCAGAAAGAGGAGGAAAGTAAACATGCCTGTGAAGGGTTTGAACTTATTTTCCAAGTCAAACTGCTGCTTTCCCAGAACACCAAGGTCTACTTTCAGGTCAGGGCAAACTGCATATTCTTCAATTGTCTTGCTGATTTGGAAAATTTTATCAGTTATTGCTTCTGGAGCAGGACCTGGAAACCAAACAGCAAACAGTGGGTCACTTCGTGCAGCTCACATGGAAATACAAAGAATCCAAAGCTCATCAGTTCCTCTTCACTAGCACATCTACCATTGCATCATTCAGTCAGCAAAGTAGCACGATTTTTCCAAAAGAAAATATCATGTTAAGGAAGATTTGTGCATGGCTCTTCATATTCAGGTATAGTCAAATGAGAATCATTTCATTGTCACTGAAATGAAGCAAAGAGCACCTACCCCCTGCAAAGGATCAGAACCAAAACCCTGGTCTCCCAAGGCTCCAGGTATTGGTTTATTCGAATGAATATAAACTTACCTGTCCTCAAAATGACAGCAAACTCACCTCCATTAGAAATATTGAATTTGATTCCAAAATCTCCATTGGGGCCCCCTGGGTTGTGGCTGGCTGTCAGAATGATCCCACCAATGGCTTTGATTTTTCTAATGATGCAGGATACAGCAGGGGTGGAGAGGATTCCATTCTGTCCAATAACCAAGCGACCGATCTAGGCAAAGAAATCCAGAACACACTCTTTAACATCAATACATCCAGAGTCACAGCTCAGAAACAACACCAAGACAACAGGCAGATGGACAAAAAAAAAATAATAATAATCTGTTGGACAAGAAAAGATTTTATTTAATAAAAATCTACAGCTTGGATGTCTCCACCATATTACTGAAGTAGAATCAGCAATGTTGAACAAATTCCTTCAGATGGTTTTGGGACTTTGTAGTTTTAGAAGTGTGTGGTCTGTGTGCACTGTAAGGCTCCAGCATGAAAACACAGCATATTAAAAAGAGCCTTTCCAGATCGGGGTCACAATTTGGATGCATTGAAAGAATATGAGAAAACCCACATTTTGATCCAATTTTTATCCATTTTTATCCAATCAATCATACTTTCAATCCACAATGGGAGAAAAGAAAAGGTTTAGCTAGTTAAAGGGATTCTACCCAAAGAGAAGTCTTTTTTAAAGTAAAAAGGGCCAATTTTATATCAAGATTATTGAAAAATGACTCATCAATTTATCTTTCCAGTCAAGCTTGGCTTTTTCATATAGTGGGTTTCCTCAAAGCAAGACACAACTACTTCTGTTACAGTGTACCTGGGTTACCTCCTGGGCCTAAGACAAGAATGCTGGAGTTATTCCTGATAAACCAGTCAGAATGACCTACATGAAAGGGCGACAGATGGGACTTCTGTTGCATTCTTAAGTTACCTTCCCATTATCTCTTACAGATGGTATCAGTACTGCTCCTAAATCTTTTTTGCTAAAATGACAGTAATTTATATCTGTTTCAACATGACTCAAGTTGGAAAAGAAGGTTGAGGTGCTGTCAGTTCCTCTTAAAAAACAGGGATTTTTTTACATTTTCCATTTGTTATTTCTTTTTGCTTCACCCAAGATAAATATGATTGAAGAAACAACTTGATGGTGGAAGATGTGTTTCTAATGTTGAAAATGTCCATGAGATATCTGGATTCCCTGGGGAGAGTTTCTCTGGGACTGTTGGCTCTGCCACCCTTCCCAGAGCTCACTGAAAACTGTCAACCACTCCACTACCAACCACCTCCCAGGGAGCAGCTAGTTCACTTCAGTTACCTCTTAGCTCTCATATGTTGATCTCTGAACAATTTCTGTTGTAGCTCCCCTAATATATTGGTTATATCCTGCCTTCCCCAGGAAATGGTAACCACCAGGGTGGATGCCATCAGTAGGCTGCATTTTAGACTACAGGAACCTGCAGATAGTGTGGAATCAATACCGATGATTGTTACCGAGCTACAGAGTGCTTTCTACATCCCATGGTACTTTTGATCCATTCCCACATTTGCTCCTCCCAAGTACCACTGCAAACATGAAGAAGCTGAGGTCCAGAGTTACCATGATCCTGCCCATTCATTCATTCTTGCCTCCACCCAGCAGCAATAATAACAAGCATTAATGGAAAGGTGCTATGGCAGACACTGGCATAGATGACATGACAAAGCCACACAGCACATTAGTGGCCATGGTGGGGGAAAGTATTGAAACCTCCTGACTCAACACAGCGACATTTCACCTTCCAGCAGTTTCCAGGTGTGGTTGTGATGCGAATAAAAGCCTATGTTTAGGCAGTTCCAGAATGTCCATAGGAGGGGTTTAGGGGTGGCTTGTCGAGTTGTATTTACACACCAAGCATACCAATTTTTATATAGATTGTATTTGGTGTGGAAGGAGAGGCTGATATTAAGCTACACCACCCATGTCACCTCTTAATTCTACCATTCCTTAGGGTGAGATTTGCAATAGTTCCAGGCTGAGGGGATTATGCCAAGGGTAAGAGTAAGAAGGAAAGTTGAGAGATAGAAGCAAGGTAGCTTCTCTCTTGAGCCCAAGAAGAGGTACATCTGGTGGAAGAACTCCCCTTCCAGATCGGGCTCTTTCTTGGGAATCACCCTCAGGAATGTTGCTCTCGATCTGATACAGGGGAGACACTGCTCTATTACCCTCCTTCCCTTAAAGATGCCTGGACCACTGCAACAGCTCCTAACTCAATCTCCCCTGCCTCTCTTCCACAGGAATCGCTCTTACTCGACCCTGGCTGGATCCATCTGACCTACTCAAACCCATCTAGTTCATCTTTCTAAATCATAATTCTGTGTCCCTTTTCTGACTCCAAAACCTTCCCAGAAATTCCACTTCTAGGTATATACCTGAATAATTGAAAGCAGGACGTAGACAGACACTTAAACACCAAATTTCATAGCAGTATTACTCACAAAAGTCAAAGGGTGGAAAGAACACTAACGTCTATCAGGTGAACGGATAAACAAAATATTGCGTATACACACAGTGGAATATTATTCAGCCTTAAAAGTGTGTGTGTGGGGGGGTCCTGCCATATGCCACAAGATGGATGAACCCTGAGGACATTATGCTAAGTGAAATTTGTCATACAGCATTTGTCACAAAAGACAAATGCTGTATGATTCCACTTACATGAGGTATTTAAAGAAGTCAACACCATAGAAACACAAAGTACAATGGTGGTTGCCAGGGGCTCAGAAGAGGGAAAGATGGAGAGTTGTTCAATGGACATAGACTTTCAGTTTGGCAAGATGAAAAATTTCTAGAGATATGTTGCACAACAATGTTTCGTTAACATCACTGAACCACACACCTAAAAATGGTTAAGGCGGTAAATTTTATTATATGTTTTTACCACAATTAAAACTTTTTAAAGAATTTGTCACTGTACTCAAAGATGACATTGCAATCTATAGATATGGATGTGATTGGAAGGACATACATAGGATAATTTTTTTCTTTTTTTTTTTCTCATGTGACTGCCAGGTCATAAGGATAAATATTTTTTAACTTAAAAAAAGGGAATAAAATTCTGACACATTGTACAGCCCGGATAAGGCTGGAAAACATTACACTAAGTGAAATAAGCCAGATGCAAAAGGACAAGGATTGTCTGATTCTGCTTCTATGACATAACTAGAATAGGCAAATGCATCAAGACAGAAAAGTAGTGCAGAGGTTACCAGAGGCTGGTGGGAGTGGAAATGGGGAATGATTGTGTAATGGGTAGAGAGTTTCTGTATGGGATGATTTTTTAAAAAGGCTCTGGAGATGGATAGTGGTGATGGTTGTACAACATTGTGAGTGTAATTAATGCCAGGGAACCATAAACTGAAAATGGTTAAAATGGTAAATCTGATGTTATGTATATTTTACCTTTCCTGGCTCTCAAGTTAGAGATAACCCCCTCAGCCAGGCACTAAGAGTCCATCCTCAAATGGCCTCCCCTGCCTGCCTTCCTTTCCCACGACTTCCTTCCTTAAAACTCATGCCTCCCCACCAAAATGGGTTACTTCATTGTTCTCCAAACATCTAATAGTCAAACATGGCAGGGAGTAAACTTTAAATATTCCTTTTAATTGAAAACAGGGCTTGGTATTTTCTTAGGTTTCATTAAAAAAACGAGTTCCATTTTCTTTGTCCTGTAATCATGCACATGGGTCCTGCTCTTACCTCTAAACTTACCTCTCAGTTTAGAGCTCTGGGGACTGAATGAGATATCAATATTCTAAAAGGGGCCCGTCAATATCTTATTTTGCGCAATAAAATGTCCTTTAAAAGCAGAGAGCTCTATGTAAATAAAAATGAAGAGAAACTTATAACCCATAAATGTACCAGATAAAGTATGGTAAAGGGAAAAAAATAAAATGATCTCCATTTAGCTCAGTGGGCTGAAAAGCCCTCCAAGAATCAGCTTATGGGCACAGTGGGTATTAATGAAAATGAGAAAGGAGCACTGACTTTTGTCAAAATCTGTGGCAATAATTATCCTTCCTTTAGATTTCCTCCCTGCAGTCCTACCCACAATCAAAGGCATGTTAAAACAGTCAGAATTTAGGATATGTTAGAAAGAGAAGAAATCAAACCCTTTAGAATTTCATAGGTTTAAAGTGCATCAGATTGAAGTGCTTTATCAGTCCACTAATGTTTTAAGCAATTCAGTTGGTTAGCATGACTGTTTTAAATGCAGTCCTATTTTTAATAAGGTGGCTGTCACCTCTAAGCTTACCTTGAAAAGACTTGAAAATATTGCTTGGGCTGCCAACAGCTCTAACAAATAGGCAGCTACCATATTTAGTCAATTATTATCATTTAAATGTATTATTTAGCAAACCTTCAGAGGGCAAACCTGAGAAAGTCTGTAGGGTCTGCCTGAATTACACATTCCTACCACTTCTTCCACATCCTTCAGCTCCACACAAAAATGAAATGGAGCCAAATATATCACAGCAACGGGGACAGTGTACCAGATCCACTCAACAGTCTAGATATATGTGGAGAAATAATGTTCCATTCGTTCCCTCTCAAAAGATTAAAAGCATCTTAATACCGTTCCCTTTGCAGCTCTCCTCAAAGAAAAAATTTATGGCATGTCACATTTTATCTTAAAAATGTGTACGCTTCATAATAATTTCATATTTGAGTGCTTTATCAGCAACTTTTACATGAGAGGCATTCAGATTCTGAAACTGAGTATCAGGAAAACTCTAATTATAAACAATAGGATCTACAAACACTTTAAAATTTAGTGTGCTGGTACATTTTATTTTGTTTTGCTTTATTTTAATTTTGCTTCTGCAAACATACCTGCTCAGCATATTTTGAAAATACACTGAAAATGAATGCCTAACACATTTAGTTGCAATACTAAATTTTATCTTGTAAGAATCAGAATCTCTTCCAGAAAAGAAATACAACAGATTTTAAAATTTGCGGGTACTGAAGGACTACGTGCTCCAACTAATTGCTAATCATTATCTAAAACATTAAAAATGTATTTTTGGTCCCACAGAGGAATTTGCAGAGCAAAAAACATCCATGTCCTGATGCCCACCTTCCTGTAAACCAGTGGGCTGCGTGAATTGTTAGATTATCAAGATCAATGCTTTCTGGTACAATATTCCTTCTCATTTGCTTAATCCAGCCAACACGGTTTTTCACGATGCAGAGGTTTAGCAGAGCCTCCTCATACTATAGTCTTACAGGAGTTATTATCTCTACCCTGCTGCACAAATTCACCATGCACAGGGCTTCTTTGTGTCCAAGGTCATTATAAGCAGGTGCCCCTGTAACAGGTCCTCTCAAAAAGCTCACACCTAACATTTTCCAACCTCCTCCTAGCATTTCTGCGTGACTACCAGGATCCATAAACAACAGCATGCCCTGGCTTTTGTTTTCCTGTTTGACAAGTGACTGAACTTCAACAAGAAAGCCATTGAAAGAAAACAAAATCCTCTTCTCTCCACCATTCAGTAGAGCCCTCTTACATAGGACAGGGTGCCCCTTGAAGCTAGTTAGAATGTAGATAAAACAGCTTAAGACCGGGAGTGTGCTTTAAATGTCTAAAAAGCAACAGGTACTTTGTCAAGCAACAGAACAGAGCATAATACCTAAGAAGTTGAACTTAACATTCCTGTATCCCAGTGTGGGTAATGTAATTTCTGAAGTATTTTCACAATATACAATCACTGAAGTTACAATGAAACTTAGCTGGATGTTAGTAGAATTGAAGTGTATACCACATATAAATCCTTGTACGTTTGCATACTTCTGTAAAATTAAGGTTATTTGGAGAGCCAGAAACATAACAATACTTATCATATACCCACCCCGTTGGCAGCTGCCATCTGCACTATTGTTTCTATTGCTGATTTATTAAAGTACCGCCCATCTCCACCAACCACCAGTGATGATCCCTGGCGATCTTTTAGGTCTATGGAAAAGAATATACTCTGGATGAAATTCTCCAGATAGCATGGCTTTTCCTCAAAATAATAGGTTTTCTTCCGTAATCCACTTGTTCCTGGTTTCTGATCGTGGTAGGGAGCTGTAGCAAAAGTCAACAGAGGGAGAGGACCTTCTTCCATTTTTCTATATGTCCCAGAAATCCATTCTTCAAAATCACTCATCCTTCACTTCCACCGACTGGCTCAGTGAGGGTGTCCAGAAAGTAGTCAAGGGACTCCAAAATAGGTCTGTCCAACCTGAAGCTGCAACAGTGTCGTATGAGTAACTAAAATAGAGGGTTTGCCTGGATGATCACTCTCAATGAGAAAGCTTGGTTAATTCCTTGTTGTTGTTGTCCCTTGTGAACAAGTTAAGGGCCACACACCCACTCGCACCCACACACAAAGCAGGTCTTCAAAGTTGTTTTGATGAGGACACTTCTGCCCACTTAACCAAGCCAAATACCCTTCAATTATTTTTGTCTCATTTCCCCGTTAGGGTAGAGATAGCTCCAAGGAGTGCTGCATGCAGCCAACTTCAGCTGTAAACACCAGGTGGCTGACAGGCTCCACTCTCAGAGCCCAGGCAAAGAGGGCAAATGCAGTCCCACGAAGCAGATTTGTGAACAAGACACCCTGGTGTGGCTCTCACTGCTCCTGCCACCCCTTAAACCAGAGCCTCTCTGGGCATTCATCTCTGAGAAGGCCATCTGCAGCTAAAGTTGCTCCATGCCACCTAGCAAGGTAAAGGTCAATCTTAAAATGGAAGTGAGGGAGCTTAAGTTACCCCTGGTTTTCTTACATCACTGTCATTTTGAAACCTAAGAAATTTTTTTTACTTCACACATGCAATCTATCAGGAAAAAAATGATCTAACAGATTTATTCACTGGCCATCAAAGATTTAACAAAATAGTGTTCAGTTCTAGAAGAACAGATACCTCCAAAGTTGCCCTGAATAACCAACAGCTTGGTCATTCCTTTGAATACACAAAAAAACAGGCATGAGGATGCACCAAATCCTTAAAAATGTAAGCAAAACACGGAAAAAAATATACATATGTTTTTCTGAGTACACAGGGTTGGATCAAGTTATTATTTAGAAAAATAATATGAACATGAGATTAGTTTTTAAAATTTTCTCAGTTTTAAGCATACTTGACTCAATAAAATGTTTTGAGGGAAGCAGTTTAAGTCCTTTGTATTTGAAGAAACTAGGATGTTTAAAAACATTTTACCTAAATAAATTTCATATCCAATTCCATTTGATCCCTGAGATTTTATTAATGATCTATTTAAATACATACATGTGTGTTCTCGGCCAGGCATGGTGGCTCACACCTGTAATCCCAGCACTTTGGGAGGCCAAAGTGGGTGGATCACCTGAGGTCAGGAGTTCGAGATCAGTCTGTTCAACATGGTGAAACCCTGTCTCTACTAAAAATACAAAAATTAGCCAGGCATGGTGGCGTGCACCCGTAGTCCTAGCTACTTGGGAGGCTGAGGCAGGAGAATTGCTTGAACCTGGGAGGCAGAGGTTGCAGTGAGCTAAGATTGTGCCATTGTACTCCAGCCTGGACAACAGACCAAGCATGCACCGAGGAATTAAGGTTTTCAAGGGAAAAGTGAATCATCCCTTGAGCAACAAAATCTGAATCTTTTTATACTAACTTGTCAAGGAGCATCCGAAAGTAGACAGGCACTGGTAGCTGTCAACTGCCCTCTATCAAGAATGCCCCTGTGTTCTGGGGCTGCTCTACACAAGACCAGCAGGAGTAATAGGCTCACGAGCAGAAAGTAGGCCACTGGCAAAGGGAGCCCCTTCAAATGACAAATGGGCCTGGCCCATGTGCAGGAAATACCTCGAGACATAACATTAACACGATTGACAAAACACATCTATTGTGTTGAAAACCAGTCAGCCAAAAGACAACTACTTTTTATAGCTTATTTTGGGCTCTTAATTTGTTTTCAAAAGTCAAATTCTTTAGAAATTAATTGAAAAAGCAAGCATGCATTATTAACAGTTTACATAACCACTGTTTTTCAACTTACTACAAATGGTTTTTTAAATTCCTATTTTGTAAGTTCTGTGCCAAGTTTTCCCTGGTTTTATATGGGCTAGTAAATTAGGCTGGCATGTGTGTCTTGACATATTCGATAATAGATCCAGATTTATAAAATATCATTCCAATAATCTTTTCATTGGAATAACAGAGCAGCCAACCACGTAATTGGTAGTTTTCTTAATGAGATCTTGAAATCCCAGGGTAAATTTGGGGGTACTTGGGCACAAGGACATTCCCACATCCCATACCAAAGCCTCTCTGCCCACATAATACACCACACTCCAGCATGGTCTCTGCTGGCAGCCTGCCAGTCTCTCGGTGAAGTTCTTTCTGAGGGCAGAACTATGAGAGCAACATTTTAAGCAATGACATATGCCAGGCATGGTGTTTGTCAACATGCAAAACTATACCAAAAGGACATAATCCTTGCCCTAGAAAAGCTTCTATTCTAAAAATGGGCCTGATCATAATTTTATGAACACTATAGAACTCAACCCCATATAAAAATATTACCAGAAGCAGCAATGTTAGATGGACTGCGAAGTATAGTAAAAAAAGAAGAGACATTAAAAACATTAAGCTTCCTAAGACACTCAGACTAAGTGGGGCAGCTATTAAGAAACTCATTTGTTTTAGCTCTCCAGCAAAGGTTGAACTTCATCTTCAGAAACGTTACTGTCGAGCATAGCGAACCCAATTTGGCCTAATGAATTCGCCTGCATTGCCAGTACTCCTTCACAATGACACAAATTACATTTAAACCATATGGGGGATTTAAGGATTACTCCCTTCAGACAAGGAACTTTCATACTGGTCTTGGGTCTAATCAATTTCACAATGGCAGAGTTATGAACCCCTTCGCTCCCAGCCTAGCAAAGACTCCATCTCCCATTCGCATCAGCAGTGATACCTTCCCAGTAGAGCACAGCAGAAACCGTAGACTTACCAATCCTTTATTCACTCTTTCTTATGTTTCTTTAAAAAATATTTAATGGACAGTTAATAATGGTGTCCCAGGCCCCATATAAGGGCTGGCCTGAATGGGTTCACCTCTTCACACCAACAGTTCTTTTTTAGCAAATGTCCCAGGAGTGGGCATAAGGGATGGGCCTGATAACCCTATTTCCAGGCATAAGCACTAGAAAGAAAGGCAGAAATTTGGCTTAAAGCAGCAGGGTTAATTATACCCCCCAGCCCAAGGCCCTATGCTTGTGATGGCTGCAGGTGCCTGTTCCAGAGGGCTTGAAGTGTTTGTCCCCAAGAGTGGAAAACGGTTATTCATCTCTCCAGCCACCAGTAACTAAGCAGGTAGTAAATGCTCAGCCCCAGGCAAGGCACTACATTCTAATGGGAAGGGAACAGGTTCAGTAGCCAGATACAACCAGGGCTCAAATCTTTCACTGTAAAATGTATGAGTGGTACAATCTAGATCAAGTTACTTAACTCATCTGAGCCTATAAAATGGGGACAGCTCTGAAGTTTGTTCAGAAAACTGAAAACAGGTCACATGTGAAAACACCCAGTACTGTGCCTGGTATAAGGTAGATTATCAGTCATTGTCAGCCCCCTTGTCCTTCTGAGCCTCAATTTCTTCATGAAATAATACCTGTCTCCCAAGGTTTTTGCGAAGATTGCCTCAGTGAATGTCTAGGAAAGCCTTTATGAACTGGAAAATGATGTAAAGATACAATTTTTTTTTCACATTCTGAGTGGGGTTGGAGATAGAAACAAAGGTGGATGGGCCTCTGTTCTCAAAAAGTTCACATCAGAAAGCAGCCACCACAGCATGGTGGCCTTGGTGCTATCCTGAAGGTGTGTTTACAGAGCTGTGGCTCTGAAGAGGTTGCAGTGACAGGGATGAGACTGGAGAAATAGATGGGGCAAGTCTACGGAGCCTTGTGAACCGTGCTATACTTTATTTTGAAAGTGCTGGGGAACTATGGAAATTTGTAAGCAAAAAGAATATAAACCAATATGTTTTTGGAAAGTTGACTGGCTGGCAGTGGTGCCTTGAATGGCTTGGAGAAGTAAGACTGGAAAAAGATTAACCAAGGCTTGCAAAAATGGTTCCATCCTTAGCTGGGGTGGCTTTGAGGGTCCCAGTCAATGTGATCTGGTACAGCACTGTTCCTCTGTCAGTTTTCTACACACAACTTCAACTTTGAGTTCTTGGCCCGGTTTGAGCACTGCCTTTGTTTTTTTTTTTTCCCCCTCCTACTGTGAAGATACTCCTTGAACAACCTCTTTCCTCTGACCCTTTTTCCATACTGTGCTTTCTACTTATCTCCTCTCTTCTCTGAGAACTGTCCCCCAACTATTCCATGACAGTGAAGGCCTGAGGCCAGGTCTCTACTCCAGGACCCTGACTCCAGGCCATGAGCAAAAGGGGTAGACACCTGACTAAAGTTGGACCACTCATGTTTTCTCTCCTTGGAATCCAGAATTGGGACTCGAAAGTATACTAGTCAGATTAGGTTAGCCCTTGAACCAGAAAGACAGGTAAACTTATGAGCTGTGGGGCAAGAACAGTTGAGGCATGAGAATATCCACAGAACTGCTGCTGACAGCCTGACAATATGTGAGAGTCCGTGACAGCTATGCAGGATCCAACTCGGGATCATTCATACATCTCTAACAGTTGTGGATCTGATGTACGGGAAGAATCAGAAAAGAATTCAAAATAGTATCAAGCAGAAAATAGGTTAGATGAATCTTCTCATGTAGGTAGGGCTTGCAGATTCATCAGACCTGAGAATCAGGGAACAGGGGCTGGGAACACAAGCCACTGGAGAATCCCTTTTGGTGCTGGTATTCTGGACTCAGTGCCTCCACATCCAGACCCTTGGCCAAGCCACACCTCACCCAGCTGGTGTCACCCCAATTCAGCTGGAAAGGTAACCCCTCATCACTTGAGGTGAGAGGATGGTTTTTTAAGTAGGCATTTTAAAACATACTCTCTTAAAATTAAGTGTACAGGTGATGTATATCACATAGGATACAAATAATAAAATGAACATAGTATTAATATTTTTGGAGTAAGTGGGGGGAAACTAGGTATATTTGGTATTTGAAATACATTTAAGAAATGTGGGATATTAGTTTAAAGATTAGCCTTGTGGTTCCAGTTTATAATTAAGTGCAGGTTGTGTTACTTATTTAGACAAGATTTTAAGTTTAAGGAGGTATGAGAAGAATTTTATGAGAAGAATTTTATCAAAATTATAAACATTAGTGGAACATTCCAGAAAACTTGGACTGTATTATATTTATAAGTTTAAGTCATTACATGCAGACAGTATACTATAGCAGTTGAGGGAATGGCCTCTAAGGCCAAAGTGACAGGGTATGAACCCTTATTCCACCAGTTACTAGTAATATGATCTTGGACAAGTTACTTAACCTCTTTGTGCTTCCATTTCCTCATCTGTCAAGATGGAGATAATGATAGCAGCTCTACTTTACTTGTTGTAGTCATGTTTGAATGAAGCAATTTACAGATAGTTCTGAAACCAGGGCGGCTATAGTATGCCCTGCTGTTATTATTTGATTACATGAGAACAACTTGAATACTTGAAAAGTTTTCCTTATTAGACAAGGAATTTTAAAAGAAAACAAATATTTGACTTAAAAATTTGAAATATTCATAGGTGCTTGATTAAATGAGTTTGTAAAAAAAAATAATAATAACACACTGAGAAACCTAACTTCCATTGACAAATGGGTCAGCAGAGAGAGAGGAAAATGAAACAGATGTGCTGAGATAAACAGGAGACGCTGCCTGGGTTCCTCTTGTTTCAGGGTCTTTTTTTTTTTTTTTGGGAGGCAGAGTCACTCTGTCTCCCAGGCTGGAGTGTAGTTGTGCAATCTCTGCAACCTCTGCCTTCCAGGTTCAAGCAATTCTCGTGCCTCAGCCTTCTGAGTAGCTGGGATTACAGGTGTGTGCCACCATGCCCTGCGAATTTTTGTATTTTTAGTAGAGACAGGGTTTCACTGTGTTGGACAGGCTGGTCTTGAACTCCTCACCTCAAGTGATCCGTCCGCCTGGCCTCCCAACATGTGTCTCAGGGTCTTGAAGTCCATCTGCCCCACTGCCTGTGGCTTCAGGAGACGCCTCTCTCTCTGTGTGCAGTCCTTGTGTGTCAGGCCTCATGGGGGCTCACTGAACCCTAACTGGGCTTCTGTTACTTACAGCCGCTTACATCTCTTTACAGGGCTGACCAGGGCTCCGTAGTACCTGGGTCCTGTTTGCCAGCTGTGAGCCAGGCCTCACCTGCTGTCCCGTACAGGCAAGAAAAGGAAGAGAGAACACTTCCTCCCCTTCTCCTTTGAGCTCCCTCAGTCCACAGCAAGGAGACAGGCTGAGTACCATTTTCTGACTAGGGGACTGTGGGCAAGGAATGTAGGCTCTTCATGCCTCTATTTTCTCACCTTTGAAACAGGGATTGAAAGTAGTAGCTACTGCATAGATTTGTTGTATTAAGAGACCGGAGTTTACAAATGTAAAGAGCTTAGCACCAGCTGGTTCTAGTGCTTTGCGAGCCTTGCGTAAGTATTAGCCTTTAGCACTGCTCTGAATCTGTAAACATGCAGGCGTGTTTCATACCCAACTATTGGGACGGGCCATTGGCTATGTGCATTTTAGTAGAGTTAGAAAATGTTCTCTAAAGAAAAGGAGAAATTACATTAAAATTGGAAGAAGGTACAAGGTCAGAAGAATTACAAGGGCCAGATGTCTTAGAGCTCTACAGAATCCCATGTTCACAAAGATTCCTGAAGTAGATTTTGAAAATAAAAACAAACATAACAGCTGCCTCAGAGAGTGTACAACCTTTAGCATGCGTCAGTTGGCTGTCCATCTGTTTACCCATCCATCTACCCAATATTTCCTACATAAACTGATGTGTTGTATTCATTTCACCAGGCACTGTACACCTCAGGAAGACTCAAGTTGCCAAGAAACCTTTGGTGCAGAAGGAGAGATAGATAAGCCAACAAATCATTTTAAAATGGAATAAAAAGTACTCATCTGGGAGCCTACAAGAGAGCTATGAGCACTCACAGGGCAGACAGAAGCCATGGAAGGCATTCCCCATCTGCACAATTGCCATTCTGAACCCATGTGGTTACGTCTGAAAACAATCTCCTCGATTTGAAGATGTGCAAGGCTTAGGAACCCCTTTTCATAAGTAAGGCACATGTGAAGAAGTCTCCTGTTTCATCAGAAATGACCCATATTCAAACATTTTGACCTATAAAAACAGCCATTTATGTGGTTCATATAACATTTTTCTATGTCTTTTATTTCCTTTTTGGAGAATTCTCAAGACAATTTGAATTTCAATCCCTTAAGAATATTCACTTGGCGCTAACAGAAGAACTTTCCCCATTCTAGCTTACCAGGAGCACAATTATTAAAATTCTTTGGTAAAAAGAGAACCAGTTAAGGAATCGCTTTATTTTCAAATCATTCACGGTCATATGTTTCCCTCTTGTGGTGGAAAATGGAAAAACAAGCAAGATTGCCAGCAGCCTCATAAGGGGCAGTGCTTCACTCACCTCTGCCCAGAGCAGCCTTGCACAACTCTATGGGCTCCCTTCACCAAGATCACAAGGAAAATTGTGCCCCTTTAAGTTTTGTGGCAGGCAGTGGTTGGCCCTCCATCAAATAATTAAAATATGGTGGGACTCTGGGGCTTTTAAGAAGAGGAGAGAACTCCTGACCTCAAGTGATCCGCCTGGCCAACATGGCAAAACCCCGTCTCTACTAAAAATACAAAATTAGTCAGGCGTGGTGGCAGGGCCTGTAATCCCAGCTACTCAGGAGGCTGAGGCAGAAGAATCACTTGAACCCGGGAGGCAGAGATTGCAGTGAGTTGAGATCGCGCCATTGCACTCCAGCCTGGGCAACAGAGTAAGGCTCTGTCTCAAAAAAAAAAAAAAAAAAAAGAAGAAGAGGTGAGAAATGGTGAGGTTATTTTCTGTTTGTCTCATTATTAAGATCATTTTCAATTATATGGTCTGGCCAAAATAGAATGTCCAGCTGTAAGGGACATGAATGAAGGTGGCCACAAAGAGGGAACATCCTTTTCTATAGGGTCCTTGTAAGCCAGAGTTTCCATAAAATGGAGAGAGTGAAGCCTCCTTTAAAAGGTTCTGAAAGCAAATGAGGAAAGGTATGTGTGAAATGCATATCACAATGCCTGGCCATATAGTAGTCACTCAATAAATGTTATCCAAACTACTAAAAACAGAAAGGGTATTGATAAGGACTGATCACATCCTTCTAACACATCCCCTGATCTCGAAAGCAGGTAAGCCTAGGTAGGAGGGCATAGATGCAATGGGTTTATCTGTGGATAAATACTGATTAAACATCTCCAATGGTCCAGGCACTGGAGGAATGGGACAGGTAGCAGAAGGAGGATTTAAAGAATCAAGTACAGTCCCTGCTGTAACCACTGGGCTCTGGAGTCAAACAGGCCTGAGTCTGAATCCTTGCTTTGCTCGAACCTTCTAGTGGTGTATGGCCTTTCTGGCCTCAGTTTCTTGATTTGTAAAATAGTAAGGACAATGATGCCTGCTCAAAGGCTGTTGTATATAGTAGAAGATAAATTCAGTAGGCCACAATGTGCTGGGTCATGTTTCAAATGCATTACAAGCATTAACTTATTTAATCTTCACAACAATTGTATAGGGGCTTATTATTCTCAGCCCTTATCCTAGGGATAAGGAAAATGCGGGATACAGAGATTATGTCATCTGTCCAAGGTCAGGTAGATTGTGGAGATGGGCTTTGATTTAGTGAACTGTTTATCATTCATTTTACATATAGATTTGGTTCAGCCAACCCAAGTTAGAAGGCTTGCTCTAAGAAGACAACCAGGTCATACACAGTCTGTCTCCAGAGCCCAGACATGTAACTATCATGCTACCTTGCCACGTAATGTAATATGCAGCCAGGTGAACAGCAAATACTCAATAGACAAAAGCTTTTAAAACAGCATGTGAGTAAATGTGGGCATCTGTGGGAATTCCTGAGATGGGCAGTGGCTCGTGGGGGCAGCAGCAAGGCATTCTCTCTTGGCTTCAAACAAGACTTCAGTGAGAGCAAGGCTTTAGGGATATAAAAAATGGGACTTTCACTTAAAAAGTTTAGGAACCCCTAGACTATAGTGCTAGATAACTATTCAAAGGGTCTTAAGGAATAGAGCACAGTGGAAATCCAGGTTCAAATTCCAACTCTTGATACTTTTTAATATCTTGGAGATCTTGGGCAAATCACTTAGCTTCTATTTCTGCATCTGTAAAACAGGAGTCTAAACACCAATCAATTAAGAGTTGTTGAAAAGATTATATGAGATCATGTAAAGTGCTCAGCACAGTGAATATCATTACTTGTAGGTTTTCATGCAGGCTTAATAACAACTCAGTGGTGTAGGTATTCTCACTATTCCCATTTTACCAATAAGGAAACTGAGGATTAGAGAAGTTACATGAGTTGCTCAAGGACTCACAATAAATTGGAAAGGCAGGCTTCAACACCAGTTTTAAAGCCAAAGCTCATGTTTCTCATCATTGGGCTACGTATGGCTCCTTTGGATGATGAAATTTGTTTAAACTTGAAGAAAATTAAGAGGAAATAGATCCCAAGTGACTCCCAAAGGGCTACTGCCCAAGTGCAAAGTATATGTGCTTTGGTGTCTGTACAAAACCCACCTGCATTTGGTGGACAGAGCATAGATGTCATGGTTGAATGGTGCAATACTCCCGCCCCCTCCAAAAAAAAAAAAAAAGAAAAGATATATTGAAGTCTTAACCCAGGTACCTGGGGATGTGACCTTATTTGGAAATAGGGTCTTTGCAGATGTAATCAAGTTACAATGAGAGCATACTGGATTAGGGTGGCCCTAAATCCAATGACAGGATTTAGGAGAGGGAAATTTGGAGACAGAGACAGAACAGATACATAGGGAAGAATACCATGTGAAGACAGAGGTAGAGATTGAAGTTACATTGCACCAAGGATTGCTAGCCACCACCAGAAGCTAGGAAGAGGCAAGGAAAGATTCTCCCCTAGAGCCTTCAGAGGGAGCATGGTCCTGCTGCCACCTCGATTTCAGACTTCTAAGCTGCCAGAAGTGCAAGAGAATAAATAGCCATTGTTTTAAGCCACACCGTTTGTTACGGCAGATGGCAGCCCTAGGAAACTGCTAAGTGCTTTTAACAAAAAAAAAAAAAAAAAAAAAGATAAGCCAACTCCTTTTGCAGCAGAGTGGCTGGTCTGAGTGACAGGCACTCTGGGTAGACTATTCCCCCACCCTGCCCCCCAACCCCCTACACCTTTTCTTTGCTTCAGAGTGTTTGGTTTCTAGCATTAAGTAACCCTACATGGGCCATGGCTCCATATATACAAACAAGCTTCCTCCTTTGCTCAGTGGTATGGAGAGACTGCATCTCACTCATTTTTAACCTCAGTACCTGGAATGGGGTTGGGCACATACAGATAGTCAATAAATGTGTGAGTGACTAAAATATTTAAGTGAGAGCATCAAACGACCCCTGTAATTAGTGTTTCTGAGCAAGGAGGCGAGTTTTTAGGCAGGAGTCAGGAGTGGTTTCCCTTCCTGAGACCAACCTCAAATAGAAAATTACTCCCCTAATCGCAGACAACTTCCCAAAGCACAAGGTGTCTGCAACAGAGGGAACTCTGCCTGGGAACTGGCATTCCAAGTAGTTTCAATAGCACAAAGTCTTGTGCAACGATTACGAACAGAACTAGAAACTGCAATAGTGAAGGAAGTAGAGCCAGTTAGTCTGCACGGTTGAGGCTGAAAGCTTATATTGCTTCCCAGGATAACTGCAGGCAGAGTGATGAAGGAGGGGTCTTCATGGTGCTACTCAGCATGAGGTAGAAAAGTGGTGAGAGTAAGAGAGAAAAAGATGAATGCAAACGAGAAAAAGAGGGTCACAGCTGACCTAGCATCCCAGCCCCTTTCCTAATATTAGAGCAGTAGGATACAACACAACCACACTGTATGTCTAATTTTTTTTTGCATCTATAAATGTATAATTTAACTTAGTGAACTATACATCAATCATTCTACATATGGGTTCAGGCCAGTTGACCCAAGTTAGAAGGCTTGCCCCAGTGAAGACAGTAGGTCACATGCAGATGGTGTTACGTGTCATGTAACCTGCTGGTTAAAGAGTCAGAGCAAACTGATAGAGCCTTTTTTTTTTTTTTTTTTTGAGACAGAGTTTCACTCTTGTTCCCCAGGCTGGAGTGCAATGGTGTGATCTCGGCTCACTGTAACCTCTGCCTCCCAGGTTCAAACGATTCTCCTGCCTCAGCCTCCCAAGTAGCTGGGATTACAGGCATGCACCACCATGCCCGGCTAATTTTTGTATTTTTAGTAGAGATGGGGCTTCACCATGTTGGCCAGGCTGTCTCGAACTTCTAACCTAAAGTGATCCGCCCACCTTGGCTTCCCAAAGTGCTAGGATTACAGGCCAGGTGTGAGCCACCACATCCAGCTCCTGATGGCCTTAATATGTTACTGGGCAAATACTTCAACCCAATCATCCTTACAAATAGCATTTTCTGAGAAGGAGTCTCACTCTGTTGCCAGGCTGGAGTGCAGTGGTGCAATCTCGGCTCAGTGCAACCTCTACCTCCCCTGGTTCAAGCGATTCTCCTGCCTCAGCCTCCCAAATAGCTGGGACTACAAGCATGTGCCACCACATCCAGCTAATTTTTGTATTTTTAGTAGAGACGGGGTTTCACCATGTTGCCCAGGATGGTCTTGATCCCTTGACCTTGTGATCTGCCTGCCTTGGCCTCCCAAAGTGCTGGGATTACAGGTGAGAGCCACCGCGCCAGGCCTACAGATAGCTTTTTAGGTTTTTGATCCTGTCTCCAAAATCCCCCCTTCCCTCAGGCCTTAGGATAATTCCCAGACTGGGTCTTACGTTGGCCTGTGTATAAAAGAAAGCCTCAGGGGTTAAGGACCTGTGTGACCTCAGGGGTTAAGGAGCTGAGTCACTGGTGGCCTCCCTCTTCCCTTCCTGCAATGCTGGAATTAGGATGAGTCCTACTTCACAGTCTAAGGCTGTGGTTTTACTTTCTACAAGGATCTCCTTGTTTTGCAAGGGCTGCTCCCTCTACATAGAATGTCTTCTTCATACCCCCGTGTCTACACTTTTTCCTGGCTTCCTCTTCATCATCCTTCAGGACTTGGCTTAAACACATCTCCCCTGGGAAGCTTCCTCTGACCACCCCTGCGTGTTCCCCTCCCTAGGGCCCCCAATACACCCTAATGAGGCACTTCTCACACTATATTGCAATGCCCACTTGCAGAGACCGTTTTATGCACTACTGCATGCCCCAAATACACAGCACCGTATTAAGCAATAAGAAAACGTTCAGTAAATGTTTCAGGGATGGAAAGCACCCCATCAAATCTTATTCAGGGAGGTTTCTGGAGCAAGTGGACCTAACCAACTATTTACCAGAACTACTATCCTAAAACCGTTAGGGGTAGAGCTGGCACACAAACACCAAACACCGTAACCAGTACTTAAGCTACTCAGCATCAATTTTGCTTACTTTGGGGCTGGCTGCTGTGTTCTTTTGAGAAAATTAAGTATCAGGCTGATGACATATTATTGAAAACCTAAAGTTATATAGAACAGTTCTCCCTCCCCCCAGGCTCTGTGCATGAAACACTCTCTGTAAGAAAGACATTTCTGTTCTGAAATTTATAAGCTAACAGGTGTAGAGCATCTTCACAGGTCATTGGCAAATCTGGGAAGAAAAGTTAAAATGAGGGGGTAACGGCTGGGAAACCTTTCCCAAGAAGTTTAAAGTGTCTGTATTTCCCATCAAAACCCTAAACATATTATTTTAATTTCACAAATGAGTAAAGAAGCAGCTCAAGCAATTTGCCCAAGATTAAACAGCTAATAACAAGCATGTCCAGGAATCAAACTCAGATCTCACACCAAAGATTATATATACTTTTAACATAAATTTTAACATAAAAGATGTAATTTTCATATTCCACTAAGATTCTCAAAATGGCATAATGCCTGTAACTTTTTTTTATTATTCTTTGGCACATCTGAGTTTTGGACTTTGAGAGAACTAGATGAAACCATGCGTAGAGATTTGTTTTTGGCAAGAGGCTTAAATTAGTCCAGTGGAGTGACTTCCCTGAAGCAACAGTGGAGTTTCAAAAACAACCAAATAATTCATATTTGAGTTGCACCTTAGAATTCACAAAACCTTTATATGTACATTATTTCATTCAATCCTCATAAAATTCTCTGATATAGCAGATATTGGAATTAATCCCACTTTACTGGTGAGAAAACAGTTTTAGATAAGTTAAGCAGAATACATGATATTGTACAATTAATTATGAAACTGAGATTTGAAGCAAAGTCTCAAAGTCTTCACTTCCAACCCACTACTATGAACTGAAGTTATGTGGTAAAATTAGGTAGCCACCAAGTGGCCTGACTTCCATTTGGAACCCATTGTAAGTTGAAAATATCATCAGTCAAAAATGCATCTGATCCACCTAACCTACCAAACATCATGGCCTAGCCTAGCCTACCTTAAGTGTGCCCACAACACTTACCTTAGCCTATAGTTAGGGAAAATCATTGAACACAAAGCCTAATTCATAATAAAATGTTGGAAGATCTCGTATAATTTATTAAATACAGTACCCTGTATTGTACACTATTGGTCGTTTACCCTCGGGACTGCATGGTGGACTGGGAGGTGAGGCTTGCTCCTAGAGTATCATCCTGCGTTTTGCTAGCCTGAGAAAAGATCAAAATCCAAAATCCGAAGTATGGTTTCTACTGAATGTGTATCACTTTTACACCACTGTAAAGCTGAACAACTGTAATTCATCATTCCATGGTAAGTCAAGGACTGACTGTTCTAGAATTCACACCCTGTTGTTGTAACTACCCATGGAGTGCCTGTCTCCTCCACCAGCATGAGCACCCGAAGCACAAGGACTTTGTCTTACTCATCCTGTACCCCCAACCACTGTGCACAGTGCCTGGCACACAAAAGTGTTCCACGATGCTTGTCAAATGAACACATCCACATGTCCCAGGAGGTTTCCAGAAATGCCAGCATACATTTCTTGCAGCTTCCCATCTGCAGCAAGACATTGGCCTGGGCCCAGTAACCATTCCACAGATCCATCCTGAAATATCCATCCTTAGCTAGCCACTGCTAGCTGGTGATTCAAAACAGGTGAAGATCTCAGATTGATGGGCCTGTGGCTGAGATTTAGAGCAACTGTGAACCTCTGCCTGACAGATAAAGTCCAAGGGATAATGTGTGGACAGAGGCAGCATAGGACAGCCAAAAAGTGAGGGTGGTAGGAGGCACAAAGACCCTCCCTAGGCCCATCTTCTTGTCCCCTCCCGCTGCCTTCCAATGGCCTCAGTATTTGGAATAATCATAATAATCATAGAATCATCAGAATCTTCTCTTTACTAACCAGTTACAGTGTCAGGCCCTACAATAAGTGCTTCACAAATTTTATTTCATCCTCACAAGAATCTTTCAAGGCAGATATTACGATTACTCTTTTGAATACCACTTCTACATATGGAGGAGCTGTCTATGGCAAACTGTGGGGTAAGTGATTTTCTCATGTATTTGATCACAAAGCGGTTAGAGTGAACTGTGTGGCCCAGCCCAGAGAGGAAGCTGGGCTTTCATGACAGGTGCCAATCTTATCCCTGATTCTATCTGAGTTTTCTACACTTATTTCCCTTTTGCTTCATTTCAAAATCTTCCTTTAAAAAGCACTTCATCTTGTTCCACAGAATGCATTTTTCAAAGTCCCCATGAAGGTGGTGTAACCTAATAGTTTTATTGCTAAATCAAAAGGCCTTTCCCTGTCCCCACCCAGTTATGCCATCCCAGATCAATTTTCTGGCCTCTGAAGTCAGGGGACAATTTCACAGTCGAGGTGGGCACTGGCTTAGCATTTGGGTTTCAAGTTCTATGGTTTAGAGCTGACAGGACTCTCTTCCTCAGTCAGGGCCGGGTATTCGACCATTTTGTCGGTTTATATTTCAACAAATCTTCCCATTTTGTACAGCTCCTAAATACCTCACCAAAGCAGGTTTAAATGTTTACCAGAATGGAAGAGAACTGTATCCCCAGGCCACTGCGGTAGGCTGCAGAAAGCAGAATGCCGGACTCTGCCTCGGCAAGAACTGTCTCCTAAGCTCCTCTCTACAGGTCAACGTGCTTGAACAGTATAAAATACAGTAACTCCCTTTAAACAGTTATGCCAGAGTACATTCATCTCAATTAGCATTATCTCCTTCAAAACAATCACCTTGGGAAACAACATATTTATTCAAACAATGCTGACACCTCTCTAACTCTTTTAGTGGGTAACTGTTTTTACTGCCTGCGGCACTTTCTTTGAAAGTCCTCAGTCATGACAAATTTCATCCTTTGAGAATAGATTTGAACTTTGGAAAAAGACAAAAATTGGCTGGAGCCATGTCTAATGAATAAAGTGGGTGATCAAATCTTGTTACATCGCTTTAGGTGAAAAATGAGGCATGACTATAAAATAATGTGACTGGTTTTCCTAGGTGACCCATAAACCGACTGGCTGAAAGATAATTCCCATAGAGGAGTTTCAAATGCTTTGAGCACTAGACGCATCACTGGTGTGTGCACATGGTTCCCAGAGTGGCGATTTGGCAGGGTACGATACTAATTTGGATATATAAGTTCAAATATGTTTATAAAAAAAGAAATCTGATTGCTTACCCTCATGAAAATGAAGAAGCTATTCTCCTGGAGAAATGTCGCCTCCTTTTTTTGACAGCCTGGTCTGCTGTGGACAGAGAGTCTGCTGAGAAAGACACACTAATCTTCTGCAGAACGCCTTCGCCAGGCATACCACCCATCCCAGGCACACTCGCCTATCCCAGGCTGGCCCTGAGCTCCCACGGCCATCTCTTTTTCCTTTTGTGTTAGCTTTTATAACACCTAATGGTTACTGTCTGGTTTTGCATGTGTCAATCTTCCCCATTCAACTGGCGGCTCCTTACCAATGAGGACATCTTTAAACCTCCCATGCTCAGGACAAGGCACACAGAAGCATGGGATACTAATTCTGCTGCTCCTGACACAGCCCTTACTTTGCTTCTCATGATCCTGTGGTTTCACTTGGTAAATGTAACTTCCCCTGCCTGGCAACCAAAACTGGACGTTTGGTCCATGTAAAGTCTACCCACACAAACGTAGAGACTGAAAGTAGACTAACGGCTGCTTAAGGCTGAAGGGGTAGGGAAGCAAGGGAGATTGGCTGCTAATGTAAGGGGTTTCTTTTAGGATCATGGAAATATTCTAAAGTTAGATTGTGGTGATGGTTGTACAGTTCTGTGAATATACTAAAAAATATTGAATGATTCACTTTAAGTGGGTAAATTATATAGTATGTGAATCATATCTCAATAAAGTAGTTTAAGACTCTCGCACAATGGCAATGTTTGTGCCTTGGTTCCTTTCTAAAGTGGGGTTGGAATAACTGACGGTCAAGGTCTCTTCCAAAAATCTAGCTGCCCATATAAAATTAAGTTCTGTCTTCTCTCTGTAACACTACCACTTAAAAATGACAGTGATTTTCACCAAATTTGGAAGGAATGCTTAGGACAGTATAAACTATTGGTTGTTTCCCAACATCAATTCTCTGTTTCATTTAGTTTGTCAAATCCCCAATGTTTAGCTTGACAGATGACACCCAGAAGAAGACTGATATTTCACAGCCGTCCTTGCTGCTAGAGGTGGGCTTAGCTAAGTTTTGATTAATGGAACATGAGTGCAACAGATATGTTCAATCTCTGAGAAAGGTGTGCCTTCCTCCATCTTTCTCCCCCTGCTGGCATGTTGGCTGGCATGAAGCTAAGGTGGTGGGCAGCCATCCCGGACCTAGATAAGAGCAACACTCCAGGGAAGGCTGCACAACAGAAGAAAAGGGGCATGGGTCCCTGTGTATAATGGAGCCACACATCAGCCCTGGACTGCCCACACCCAGGATATGAAAGGAAGGGTTCCATTACTATCAACTTTTAAGTACTTTATTTGGAAACTCTGCTAACAGCAGCCAAACCTACATTTTAACAAAAAAGTTGGTATTCTGTACCAAAACAGAATCTAAAACATGTGGCATCAGCATGCTTTTTATGGCATGGAAAAATTGTTGCCTCTGATAGCATGGAAGGCAGACCACTGGCCAACCAAATTTGTAGCTTGAGACAAATGATTGGCAGAATTCAGAACATGAGTGCTTGTCGACTACCTCTTGCTACAATAAAGACGGGAGCTCAGGCAAGGGCTGGCCATTCTGCAGATAGAAATAAAGGCAGGTTGGGCTCTGCTAAAGGAAGCTTTTTTTTTTTTTTTTTTTTTTTTTTTTACTGTGGCCTGCAAATGATGCTGCCCAAGTCCAGGAATTTGTGGCATCACAGAGATGACAACTATTTGTGCAACCAAGTTAAAGCAGCTATACAGTAAGCGGCAGGCTTAGCAGAGAAGGCTGTGTCTAAAATCTTTCCCAGGGCCAGGTGCGGTGGCTCACACCTGTAGTCCTGACACTTTGAGAGGCCGAGGTGGGTGGACTGCTTGAACTCAGAAGCTGGAGACCAGCTTGGGCAACAAGGCAAAACCTCATCTTTACAAAAATACAAAAAATTAGCCAGGTGTAGTGGTGCATGCCTGCAGTCCCAGGCTGAGGCTGAGGTGGGAGGATCACTTGAGCCTGAGAATTCGAGGCTCCAGTGAGCCATGATCACACCACTGCACTCAGCCTGGATGGCACAGTGAGACCCTGTCTCAAAAAAATAAAAATAATAAATAATAATAAATAAAATATTCCCCAGGATTCTCTGTCAGACAATGGGAACTAGCCCACCAGCAAAATCAGATTAAGGATACTGCCTTCGTACTAGTCTATCTTTTCCACCTGTCTCAAGGTAGCCATCAGTAATAGAGAAATCAAGGGAGGGACAAAGCATCCAATAAATACAAGTCAAAGTTTTTAGGTTTCAAAACTATCTAGGTGAGAACTTTCACTGTGATTACCAGCACATGGAACTGATCAGGATAGGCCAGAAGCCTACTAAATTTGTGAAGGTACTGTACAGTGAAAGAGCCAGGAGCCTGGCCTGCAAAACTCACCCCTGCCTCTTTTCCTCCAACTTCCATCAGCAGGAAGCAGGTTACATAAGCTGTACAGCCCCAAAAGGACTTTTAGGGCCTTCTCCAATGTCCACTCCTACTCAATAAATATATTTACTCAATAAATATATTTACATGAGCAGGTGGATAGAGTTCCTCCCTGAGAGTGGAACCAGGGTTCCCTGTGGACCTACTCCACTGCCAGGACAGGATTGTGCATTCCCAGCCAGCACAATGCAACAATGTGAACAGTCCTATGGCTAGTGACTGATCTACATATGTAAATAAACAGCTATATCCCCTCTCTTTATACATACACACACACACAGAGTTATGTAACTCCCTCCCTATATATATAGTTATACATAGTTATGTAGTGGGGACAGGGGGCCTGATAATTTGCCTTTAACTTTACACAAGGAGCCACACATGGGCTTGATGGAGAGAACTATGAACACTGAGTACTGACTGGGTAACTGGAAGGAATCTGGGGTGCCTCCCCTGGAAAGGAGTGCTGTGTTTCAATAGGCAGGAAGAACAATGAGCATGGTTGTCTTCATGGCCAAAGAGGTGGACCATGGCACATATTTCTAGTGTTCCTTCTCTTCTTAAAGGTAACAGAACCATTCATTTTCAGGGGGCCATGTGCCTCTCAATATAGTCTACATTTTCAGCCCTTCTTGCAAGTAAATGTGGCCTGCATGTTAGATCTAACCAATGGATTGCGAACAGTAGTCAGGTACGCAATTTCCTGATTTTAAAGGGGGAAGACACTCTGCCCCATCTCTCCTGTGCCCACTAGCTGAAACGTGGATGTGGTGGTGGGAGTCATCTGCAACCAGATGGGCAAGGGCAACACCTTCAAGATGGCAGAGCAACAGGATTAAAGAGGCTAGGTCCCACCATCATGGATCCATCATGCTAGTCTTGGCCTGCTGACACCAGAATATTCCACAAGACAGAAAAACATCTTGTTTAATCCACTGTTGTTCTGAGTCTCTGTTACAACAGTTGATTGAACCTATAAAATTGTAAAAATTCCTTATAGGCTACGTGGTGTACATCAAATTCGCTTTGGAAGGCACCTCAAACTATATACTCTTTCAGAGTGGTCCAAACAGATCTACAGCGGTAAGACCAAGCCTTGACAAGGAAATCTAACAGATTTCAAATATAAGCCAGGCAGAAAGGCACAGGGCATAAGTGCTCCAAGTTGCATGTGTTGAATCATGATTGAGATGATTCTCATATGTGCACTCTGAGTAGCATCAAGAATGTGCAGTGTAGTCACATCATACAAGTATTTATCTTGCACAAATTTAACCGTTGTATATAGAACTTCCAGGGAGACAAAGAAGAAAAGAGTGAAATTTAAACAGCATGGGCAATTCTGCCACCATTTCACCCAGTGACCACGGGCCCTTGCTCAGTCTTAGTCCCCACGTGCTTCTCAAAGTATGGGCATCTTGAGTGTCCTTCTGCTATTTAAAGACATACCTGTTGTGTTACATGTTGTTCTCCAATGCGGTACTTTCCTATGGGACTTTAAGGATGATTTTGACTGAAGTTTCATCTTCCACTTGAACTCTAGAACCCACCTCACTGTAAAATGCAATTTCCTCTATTAACTAGATGATAGTTAATGGCTTGCCCCCACTGATCCTGGGAAGCCATCTGGTCTTAGGATTCTGTTCTACTGACTCAGTTTTCGTTTTTTACGTGGAACATTTAAGGAATAAAAACCAATGTGCCTCGAGGTGGATTTTGCCTCTTGTTTTACATTGTGATTCCAGAAACTGGTTTTAATTCAACCCAGTAGTGAGAAAAGTAGCTCTGATTTACATAGCAAGATCTCCGCACTTCCCTACTCCACATACTCATTTCCTGCTTAAAACTTTGCCCAGATTGGCATTATCCTCAGCCACTCTCAGTGGGAACCTGGTATTTGGAACATGGCCCAAAACCTCTTACATTCTAGGAAGAGTGGGGGCAGTTCCCAGGCTCTTTTCCTGACTTTGTGACCTGGGACACCTGAAAGGTTTGCTGTAGACAGGAAATAAGGCCATGCATGTGGCAGTAACTTGTAAAATAGAAAACATGAGGTACATTTTTAGTGCAGTTGCTCCTTGTAGAGTATGAAACAAAAACATGGAGTTGGGGGGCAGTGAGGGGAGCTTTCTCTTCAACATGCCAAATTCTCTCACCTCTGGTTCTGCCTGGAACATTCCTCTCTGCTCTTCACCTTCAGGTCTGGTTTTAGTTGTCACTTCCCTACTCCCTCTGCTGGAACCAGGCACGCCTCCTTTGTGCTTTCCTAGCCTCCTTTGCTCACCTCCATCCCAGTGCTGACAGCACCTTGCGGAAGTTCTCTGCTTGTCTGTAACCCATCTAGCCTCCAACACAAACCTTCACCTTAAGTCCCAAGCATGTGAGGACTGAGCCTGTATTGTTCTCTGCTGCATCCTAGGAGATCACCATGAAGTTTCACCAATCAGCTCATTTTGAGTTCTCTGCCAGTTTGCAATCCTCACACTTGTGGGTTTAGCCCCCAAATGGCTATGACACCATGCAGATTAAGCCCTCTGGACTCAAACAATGTAGTAGCCATTTCAATTCACTCTTGAGCAACAGAGATGCTTGTGAGCACATTGGAGTACAACATACAGGACTAATACTTGGTCAGAAGGACTTTTGTCACTTACCTCATAACCCTACATGTGGTGACCTGGTTAGAAAATACTTATTGGGCTGAATCAATCACACTCAAAGCAGCCAAGAACAAATTCATATATTAGTTGTCAAAATAAGCCATATGGTATACATGGATACAAAAACAAAATTTCATCTTCCCTGCATGCCCTTAATGGCAGTTTAAAAAGAAGAAACTTAACATAAATCTGCGAAGATTCTTGTATAATATAGACGGTCCTATCAACCCAGCATGGTATAGATTGATATTTCCCAAAATTATTCTGTTTGGGGTCCTTTTACAAACTCACAGGACTCATATATTAAAAGCTCTGAAACTCCTACTTAACATTGCCCAAGCCAATTTCTCCATGCTATTAACCAGGATATTATAACAATCCCCAGAACTACTTGCTCTCGGATATATTTATTTATGGAAAAGACCAACCAGATGAAATATCAGAAGACTGGAGTCCCTGTTCCAACACCATTAGCATACTGGACAAGTCAACCAAATATTTCTGTCCTACCACCTATCGCATTTCATCCTTCAAAAACACTTTGGGGTACTCATGGAGAAAAAAAGAACATCTTTCCAATATGAAAACATAATTCTCCAAGTGTTTCTGATTCATGATTAAATCTTTATTGGCATGACTTAATTAGCATTCCCCACTGTGTTAATTCAGGGCTGTCTTTATGCCTTGGGGAATCAGCTCAGTGGTGATTTAGAGAAGCTACGGGAAGGAGGACTTCCAACAGCTGAAGTTTAAAAAACTAAACAAAACAAAACCCAGCTTACATCCACCCACATATCCCAACACTAAGCACAGCCTTCTCATCCTTTCCAAACAACTCCCTATGCTGCCCCCTTGTGATTTCTTTCCCCTTTGAGGACCCCGGGGGAGAAAAGTCTTCTCCACAGTCCTCCCAACTAAAGCCCTCAGCTAGCCATTACTTACTTAACACACTCAGGAGCCATTTTTTAATGGTGGATCCCAACTGTGAGCACAGCTTCAAAGTCAACAGAATAACTGGCTATGTCTGTGTGGGCCTCAAGGGAACTTGGAAGAGAATAAAGGGATCAGTTCAAACTTTCCTGCTTCACTTTCTTAGAAGTGTAGCTCACTTAAATCATTCTCCTGAAAGCTCTTCTAAAGTCTAAAGGGGTCCGGACTATACCACTGTGACATAAAAATTATTCTGAGCCACAGTCATTTAAAAATAGGCTTTTTACTAAACTCCTTCATCTGTCTTAAAAGCAGCATGCCCCAAAGGAACTCTGGAGTTTCACAACCAGGGAAGATCGACTCTTATTACCATAACTAAATAGACACTGGCATAAAACTACCACATCTCTTACCTATTCTCTTAAGGACTGATTTATCTTTCCTAAAGTCGTGGTTTCCAGCAAATGCTCTTCTCCTCCTCCGCCTTCCCCTACTGAGATGATGTATAGGCCCCCAAGTCTAACTGCCTCCTGTCACATTTTTCTGTAAACTCCCACAAATGTATTTT